>NC_056750.1:619806604-620054104 GCF_019279795.1 Protopterus annectens | reverse complement strand
GACTGCCTACCCTATCAAGGACTGATATCAGAGTATAGACCAAGAGAAAGAATTAGGGAGATCCTAAGTGAAAGGCCATCACAGGTAGAGCTTTTAGTAGAATCTAGAAAGAAGCTACTGTCAAAAAAGGAATAATTAGTACAGCACACAAAATACTGCATGACAACTATAAGAATCAATCAGAGGAGGTTAGAAAGGATTGGGAAGAGAAATTGGATAAGCAAGTCCCAAAGAAACAACGGGGATATATGTCTGTCTCCCAAATATGCAAAAAAGTCTAAAGATCCTTGCTTGGAAGTGTTTTACATAGGTATTTTTATACCCCAAGTAGACTCCAAAGAATTTTTCCTCAGGTAGACAGCAAATGTTGGAGGTGTGATGGGGAAGAATGAGGTACTTGGGAACACATTTTCTGGGACTGTAATGAGTTGGCAGACTTTAAAAATTCCCTGCAGGCTGCTCTATCAGAGATACTGAGTGAGCAAACTGGTGTAACTAGGGAAATTATTTTTTCAGCTATGATACAGAATTGGAATTTGTTATACATAGTAAGGCCTTGCTGAGTCTAATTATAGTGGCTGCCAAAAAAGCAATTACAAAAAAATGGAAATCAAAGGCCACCCCAAGTGCACTAGAAGTAGTGAATATAGTAACAGAGATAAAACAGCTGGAATTGGGATAATTAGAAAAAGGTAGGAGCAGATTACTTGGAAAAAATGGGAATTGTGGGAACAATATATACAGAGGAACGAGGTTTAAAAGAAGGCAGGAATTGAATGAGTTATGTAATGTTTGACTAACAATGACTGCATGGATTATAAGTGATGTATACTGTTTGCAACTAAAATTATGTTGATATGGTTTGTTGTCATTCATAGAAATGGATAATTGCCTGTGTCATATGTGACAATTTAATAAAGATGCTTCTTGTTTAAAAATAAATAAATAAACCAGGATAAAATGATGACCCTTTGTTTAACATAAAACGTAACTCACAATAAATACTTTCATTCTCAAAAAAAAGTTTCATCAGACATCGAACTACTAGAACTTAAATATAATCACTAAAAACACATGCCCATTAGCTAATGATTAATATGCGAGTGGTTTAATCTTTAACATACTCTTAAAATGAACTACTTCACTAATGCCTGGATATCTACAGGTATTCAAATGCACCTAACATGCAAATTCATTTTCTCTGTTCCTACATCCTTACATCCATCATGCATCTATTACATAAAAATAAAATATTTGTAAATTCTCATCTACTATAGAACGAATGTATAATGCATTATCTTCAGTTTTTGTTCTTAGAATATAAACATGTTTGTTTATTCTTTCATTCAATTTCTATGTGGTACAGCCCACATAAAATGGTGGGTATTGGTGACAATAGGGTATATAAGCCATATACTTGGGCATGCAGTTAAAATGAGCAGGATAAAGGTATTACATGTATATTATAATAAAACTATTGTCATGTATTTCTATAAATTTGAATTTGAGATAAAAACATGGGGAAAGTGCCATTTGTCTTTCTAGCCTGCATATTGTTCACCTTAAGCTCAATACTGAACATTTGTTTAAAATTTTGATATCTCTTATGTGCAGTTGAAAACAATCCTTTTTATTTTGGGTAATATATAAGGTAAAAACACCATTATATTGACAATTCCAACTCTCTTTGTCTCATGATAATGAACATTCTGTGCTAGTGCTCGAGACTGACATAGAATCTCTCTGCCTGACCTCACTTAACCCAATAAATAGTTTCAGAAACCATTGCTTCTGGAATATTTTTTTCTAAAAACTTTAAACTTTCTAGTTATTTGAGATATAAGATTTTCTACAACTGTTAATATTCCTTTTCCTTATTGTCGGATGCATACTGGTAAATAGTAATAAAGTATTACTATTTATCTCTCTTCAAAAAAATAACTTTGTCATAAGTTTCTTGGTAGCACAGTTTTTATATATGGCCAAATAGAAGTATGCCATCTCATTAAAATCTTGAGTAAAAGCAAACTCAAGATAATTAACACATTGGTTCATATATGGCTTAAATGAATCCAAAGTAAGTTTGTCATTTTGTTAACTATGCCATCAGTAAAATGAATGTAAAATTGAATTTGGGGTCATTGGTAAGAAAAACAGAATGTTTCCAGGGCTGTTGTGGCTTCCATTGTTACGATTTCTTCCTGTTTATAGAATCTGTCCTTGAACACAAAACATTTTCAAAACTAAATCATAGATTCTGCCAATTACCTAACCCTTCAATCTGAGTATTACTATCTGTAAACATTTTCTGAACCAAACTCTACAATCTTTCTTTATTTGGAATGACCACATACAAAGATTAAGTATTGGTGGTTATTAAAATAATATTAACTGTGACATTAACTTAAAATCAAGTACTGTTTGTTATTATGTGTTTGAGGTAGTGTTCCACATAACCATGAGTCTACCCTACTACCACCTGATGCTACATTGGGTTATAATGAGGGCTTATCTGCCTTTCTAAGTAGTTTAAGGACACCTGAGATGACATTTACTCTTGGATGGGTAACTCTAAAATACTCCTCAGTATTTGGTGTAATGTGCCCTTCCAAGAAGCACTCATCAGTATGCAGTTCAGTCACAATAACATATGCAATAACATTTACTTCTATATTTCATTTAATCATTTCTTCATACTCTACATTGTTAGCTAAATGAAAAAACATTTCATTGTCATAAATAGAATTCCTTATAACAAATGTTCTGTCCATTCTATCTTTGGCAAAACACACAACCCCCCACCCTCCCCACATCAAAACCAAATACTCAGCCCACTGTCTTTTCATTTACTCCAGTACCTACCTCCAACATAAAAAAAAACTTCTATTGAAGCTTAAGCCTACAAAAGTATCTTCTGACAATCTCCCTTGTGAATACCTAAAAATGGAAGCCGAAGCCCTAGCCCATCCAGTCTCCATCTTGATTAACCAGTCCTTATCTGAATGCTATGTCCCTACACCATGAAAAATATCTCACATCATACCTCTCCATAAAGGTGGCTCCTCCAGTGAATTTTCCAATTACCGCCCCATAGCCATCTTTTCTCCACTTTCCAAGATACTTGAGAAATACATTCATCCTCAAGTCCTACATTACCTCTTAGCTAATAACCTCTTCTCTAGCACCCAGTATGGCTTCAGGACACTCCACAGCACTGCTACCGCCTTGCTCTCTTTCACTAACACTATTCTTCACCACAAACATAACGGCCTGTTCTCCTCTGCCATATTCCTGGATCTAGCTAAGGCTTTTGACATGGTCTCACACAAACAGCTAATCTCTCTTCTCACTAACCTATCCTTTTCATAATCAGCTACAGACTGGTTTCACAGCTATCTAACTGGCAGCCAAAAATCTGTTGTTTGGCATAAAGACCTATCTCTTCGACTTCCTGTTACACTCGGTGTTCCCCAGGGCTCCATCCTTGGACCCCTAATATTCTCACCCTTCACCAATAATTTATTCACAGCCGCCAAGCAGGCCTCTCTCATACAGTATGCAGATGACTCCACCCTCATCTGCTCAGCCCCAACTATGCCTGAATTCCATAAGATCACACAGGAAGCCTTTTCCTCTTTTGAAATTTGGCTATCTAATGCCCAGTTAATACTCAACCCAAACAAGACAAAACTCCTCATTTTCCAACCCATAAAATCTAATCTAACCAACTCCCACTTATATATTCTAGCCAGTGACAATACCATCATCTCCCCTACAGAACACACCAAACTGCTTGGTGTGGAGATTGACAACGATCTCAAATTCGACATTCACATTTCTCTAACCTTAAAAAAAGTTCACAAAAAACTTGGGACATTGTATAGAAACAAACAATTCCTCACCAAAACAGCCACAATTTCTGTTGCCAATTCCCACCTTATCTCCACTTTACTCTACACCTCTCCTATACTTACCAGCCTTAGACAAACAGACCTAAACAAGCTTGAGGCCTGCTACAACAAAGTTGCTAAGTTTGCCACAGGAGCATCCTATCGCAGCCACCACTGTATCTCACTTGGAGAACTTGACTGGCTAGAACTCCCTCAAATTCATCATCTGAATCAACTCTCTCTCACCCACATGTTAGTAAACCATCCTCTTAAAGTCCCATCCCTTCAAAACCTTCTTCAGCCCTACTGTACCACTAGACCATTATGCTCCAGCAGCAAAAATCTACTTCTAGCAACCAAAGCCAAGAACTCAGTTAGAGAAGTTTACTTCTCCTGTATAATATCCAGGTTATGGAACACCTCCCCCCCCATAACCACACTACCCTCAGACAAACACTTCAAAGCTGTACTAAAAGCTCATTTAAAAAGTCACTGGTTATGTCCATGCACCAGTCTTAACTAGTTACTCACCTTCTCTGCTCTTCTTCCTCCTCTCTCATCCCCTAGCCACCCTGCCTCCCACTGTCAGTTCATTGCTATCTTTCCTCTGCAGGCTCTGGCTTTCCCTGTTCCCTCCCCTACCCTACCCAATCCCTCAGTCTCTCTTCTAACATCTCAACCCTAAATACATCTCCATCTACCTTACACCTACCTACTTTTCACTGCCTCTTCTAGTACTTCCTCCTCTTAGCCATTCCAGTTATTTCCAACATCTTGTGGAACGACTGCTTTATATTTGTTTGAGATTATAGCAATAGCTAAATCTATAATGGTACCTGTTTTGAGCTTACTACTATCTGAATATACTTATTAGCATTACTAGTAGTCGCTAGCAGGATATTAGAATACTCTGATCATTAAAGTGTGTCATATTATATGTATACAATATTGCTATTGTATGTTCTTCATGTAACTCTGTTGCTCATGTTTACAATGGTACTATTGCGTGCATCACTTGCTATTGTATGTACAATTGTTTCTTCATAAAACTCTGTTGTTGATATTTTTTGTGTGGAGCTTTTCTCCCTAGGTTCCACTGAAAAAGGACCTGTGTCCAGTCGGAATTTCCTGGCAAATAAATGTAACTAAATACATAAATAAATGTACCACCTTCTTCAGCTTTCATAATCCTAATGGAGCTATCTTTCTGTAAACCATTTAATAAAGCTCCCTGTTTATAAATCAAGGTGTAAAATTTATTCTTAGGGTGTTGGATGGTGTTTGATGTTGATCTAATCTCCTTATATATGCAGTCAATGCAGTCAAATGTGGATATGTGAGGAAGTAAAGGGGGATTAAAATTATTTGGTTTGCTGTCATAGTGTCACTGCTAGTAAGTAAAATGCAAGCCACATTTAAGTTGCATGTACATTTTTCAAACAGGTGACCCTTCTACAAACCTCAAACCTTTCAAAGGAAGAAAGGACTATCTCTTGCTTATAGTTCTAAGTTTCACATGATTTTGGTCATTTTAACTTTATGCAAGTGGTTTATATAGCCACATGGAAGTTGAAAGAATGTGGAAGCGTAATTATGGTGTAAGGACAAAAATGGAAAATAAAACATTATATGAGTATTTTACACTGAGCTGCGGTGGTGGTGCTGCGGTAGCTATGTCGCCTGACAGTTAGACGTTACCCATTCGATTCTCAGTTAGAGAGTCTTCTGTGTGTCGACATGCATGAATGGGCGTTCCTTCGTTGAAGGTTGTGCGTTAGGCCCGGCAAGCCAGCACATAAAAATCTACTGCCAATCATTAGCAGACCGGAGTTACGCTGTGGTGATCCCTAACCGGGAAAAGCCGAAAGACACAAATATGAGTATTTTACACTATGAGATCATTTTATTTAATGTTTTTATTTGATAGGTGCCTTTATCATTAAAGTGAGAGGGACGGATAAGGAAAATGCATTAGATGCAAAAGTATATGCATTTCAAGTGTGTTTCAATATGTGTAATTATCCTTGTGTTAATGATGTTGTTAATTTTAAAAGTATGTTAATGAGTAAGGCACTTGCACATTAATCATTGGTTAATAGGTATTGTGTTTCCTGAGTATATTTAAAATCTTTTTGGTCAGTGTTACTCACATTCTGATGATGTCTTTTTGAGGTGCCTGCTCTAAGTTATGGGTTTTGTGAAGTTAAAGTCCCTGATTTTTATCCTGCTCACTCTTATTTTGCAGTGACTACAAATCTGTGGTGATTTCATTTTAAGTTCTATTCTGTGGGCATTGTGGTGACTTCAACTGTTTGATTTCTATTCTGTGATACCTGATAGTGAAAGCTAATGGCCAAATATGAGGAAAAGAAATATTTCACTTTATTTTACATAACTGCAAATATATGGTGCGCTGCCTGCAGATGGATCAAGGGCTTGGATTTTGTTACTTTGATTCATGAAACATTAAAATGCCTCAACTATGACTTGTTGAGTTACAAGTACCATCTCACTGAATACAACTGCTTCAAAAAATCAGTCCCAAGAAACATAAAATGGGTTTTTGTAGGGTGTAAGCATCCTTGTAGCCCCTGTGTGTGGAGGGGCATAGGCTGGGAGGTGAGACAGAGCCTTTCCTAGAATTCATTTGGTGCAAGGCAAAGATGGGGTATCAGGCCATTGCAGGACACACACACACACACAGAAAAAAAGCAAATTGAGGGATCATCAGTTCACCTACATCTTGTCTATGGGATGTGGAAATAAGCCAGAGGACCTGGCAAAAAGTAAGGAAACTATAACATCTTTAGGCTATATTACTTCGACCCTGCAAATGTTGTTAAAAAAAGATTATAAACAATCTACAGTGTTATGCATTTGGTTCTGTGACAAGCAGCATAACCTAATAGCAACTAAATAAAACATTGCCATATTCATACTGCAGAAGCATGTCCACATGGCTGAATATTTAACTTCACTCTACATCATTCCAAACACCATTAAGGGAGCATTAAAATGCAGCATTTAGGGGAAGTTTTAATTCCACTCGGCAAACATGGTTTT
Source organism: Protopterus annectens (assembly GCF_019279795.1). Taxonomy (NCBI): domain Eukaryota; kingdom Metazoa; phylum Chordata; order Ceratodontiformes; family Protopteridae; genus Protopterus; species Protopterus annectens. The sequence goes on along the minus strand of NC_056750.1, from coordinate 620,047,151 downwards.
CATTTTATTTTCCATTATTTCAAATCCACTTCTGTAACATGTTTTGTCTCAAGTAATCTGCTATTCCTACCTCTATCTTTCCATCACTCCGATGTACCCCAATGCAACACTGCCATTGTTCTGGCAGCCAATAATCAGCACTGGCAAATGGTTGACAAATTGTATTTCATTTAATCATAAGTTTTTTAAAAGACCACAACTGCTTTGTAAGAAAGTTTCACTAACGATCTGCATAATTAGTGAATCATTTGCAAAAGGATTGCCATTAGCAGAGCCACTATTAAATTCCCCCAGACCTTTAATGAATTCCATCTAGCTCCATTACTTTACTGAATTTTTCATTCCTCTTTTCACTCTGTTTTGATTGAATCACTAGTGTTTTCTCCAGTCATTTAAAATGAATATAACAGTTTTCCAATGCCATACTATATAAAGGATGAATTACACCAGAATTACATAATTTTGTCAAAGATATGTGTCTTTTTTTGCTCCACCCTAGTGGTCTTTCCTTTTGTAATTTACAGAACCACATGTCTTGTTCCCTTTCTCTAACATATGAACTAGATTAATAAGTCGCTGCTGCTGACTCTCCATGCAGTCTGTTGTTGCTGATTCCTTATGTGTTTTACTTCTAGTGTTTCTCATTATGCCTTATGGATGCTGTCATTCAAACCCTTACCCGTTGCTGTACTGCCTCATAAAGTCACAGTGACTGCTTTCTACTTTGATTTTTGTTTTCTTGCAAGGCACGTAGTGAATTCAGCCTTCATATTAAAATCTGCTACTCCAACTCAAAAATGGCCTTGATTATATTAATCCTGTGGATATTGTTAAGCTACTTTTCATTGTACACTGTCCCATTTTTCGTTTGCAGCAGGTTGTTAAATACAACATAAAACAGAAGAACTCACACTAAATTAAGTTTCCACAATTGTGCAGTTTTATTACGGCATGGAGCCTTCACTTTTACAGATATGTACTTGATTGTTGGCCCAAGAAACAGTGAAATAGTTGCTTTTAATAGAACACATGATTACAAAGTTTCACATGTTAAACCATGACCTCATTCCATTGCTTCCACATCTCTGTGGTGAGTAAAATTTGTTAAAGTTAAATATATTTATAATACACAGCTCAAAAAATCAACAGTTTATATTCCACATATATATATACATAAATATTTAATCTTCTTAAGTTTCTACACCACCACTTTTTTACTTAATGTCCACATGGAAGCACAGGAGCTTAAAATTCAAGACACATAAATATAACACGTTGAAGGTGAAGGTTGTAATAAGACAGTGCCTTCTTGTCCTCTTTCCTATCCCCTTAACTTTGGCTTTGAATGTGCAGAAGGAGTACAGTTTCACATAAAACCATATGTGAGATGTGATATGACTACCATAAAGTAAGTCACCTGGTTTTGTTTAGGATACAGCATTCCAAAATTTGAGAACAAAAGCAGAAGATGGAAATCCAGGAGAGAATTAGACATCGAAAGGAGGCATTGGGCTTTCCGGCCGAGAAGGGCTCACCTTGCCTGGTCGGCTGGAATTAAAAGCAAAATAAACAAAACACAACAAACAGAAAAGGAGAAATAAAGATGATAATGATAATAATAAAGCACTAAAGCAAGCTGCAGAAGCAAACAAAAATTGACAATGATTTCTGCAGACCCTCTCCAGCTAGGGATACCATTCTGACAATATAGACAATAAAAGCTACATGTAGGTTGGAGTTCACTTGCACATTCTTTAACTACACAGAAGATACTCACCTGTGAGCATTGTCCTACTAACTGTAATAATTATAATTTTGCTCTTGGGCTGCCCTCTAAAGAGTCTGCTTAGTGACCAGTATGGTCCTCAGATTCAAATCCTGCCACTAGAGAGATATGCAGTTCTTCACCTTTGTCCCTTTTGCAGTATTGTATGCAATACAGTGTTTACATCGAGCTTTTATACTGGAAGTCCACATATTGTGCAGCTCTAGCTTAAATGCCTTCAAACTAAGTACAAATCCGTCAATCTGATAACTAACTGCTTTGATCTCTGTCCACACAAGGAAGGTTCAGTGTTGTACTAGAAGAAGGGAAGGTGTGCTCCCAGAGTGGGTGAAGCAAGCTTAAGGGGTGAGGGTTTAAAAAATTACACTCCAGTGTATTAACAAACTGGTGACATAGTGGGAGATATATGAGTGTAAGTGCAGTGGACCAAGTGGAACACTTATATATTTAAGCACTAGAAGCATGATTCTCGGTAACAGCATCAGCAGTAACACCTAATGATAAAGGACAGACTCAGCAAGTGAGTCTCAGTATAGTGTTTATCAAGCTACTAAAGCTTAACTCAAAATGTGTGAATAAATGCTTCGCAAATGAAGCTGGTTGCTCTGTATCACTGGCTACTGGAAGTTGTCATAAAGTTAGAGCTGAGTAACAGAAGTAAATGTTTGATATCTACTGCTGTGGAATGCCAGAACAACGAGCCACTTCTGACTCACTGTTACACTTGGTTACAGTCAGCACCAGTGTGTGACTGACTGCACATTGCTTGAAGTTACCTGACCTTTAAATTAAAAGAATAATAATCTTTCTGCTCTCAAATCCATAGTGTATAAGTAAGACAGCTAAATGTCAAAGGGATGCACCAATCACAGGAATTATTTAAAGCCTTCATTTTGCCAATGAATTCCAAGATTCTTAGCAGGCTGTCAGATCACTATAAAAAGAATTCTGTGACATAATGTTTCAATCAGTGGTCTCTTTCTCTTTTGCATGAAGTTACTCCATAAAACCAAGCAGCATGGTTTCAAGGACTTACATTGAAGAATCTATATTTTTATTATTTGAATGATGAATTTGATTCAGATGTAAGGATAATTTAAGGCATATTATAAATGGATCTGGCACGTCATTTAACCCTCAGCACCCATCTATTTCTCATGATAACATGAGCAATAGAACAAAAAACAGTGGAGTGTGTGAATCTAAGAAGATGAATTAAAAGTAACCTTAAAAAATGTGAGAAAAGACTGAAAGGCAGCAGAATCCCTAAGTAACAGTTGTAAATATGTAAAAAAAGAATAAGGTGTCTTTTGAAGTTTTTAATCAAGAAAGCCCACTAGGCACAAATGTCTTTTTCAGAGGTGACCCAAAAGCATCATTTGGTTAACAGATTTTCTCAAAATTACAGTTTGCAAGAATAAACAGAGAAAATCAAACAAAGAATTACAAAATGAAGCTCATCAGTAGCTTACATCCTTAACATTTTATCCTAAACTGCCAAACTTTTGGTGTCTAATGCAGCTATGTGGACAGTAGGTCAAGTCTGACTACTATTAAATTGGGGATTCATACATAAAGACTATACTAGTAACAGTATTCCCAATGGCTGATAGGTTAGGTGTTAACAGTAAGGTTGCACTCAGGCAAACAGAAAAAAAACTGTAAAGCCTTGGAAATGCAGACGTAAGTGTTCAGTTGTATCATTTTACACAGTTAACACATCATATTTTTACTGAATGAGTCCAAAGTGCACACTGAAGCAGCAATATTTGTACACTGACAGAACATTCCATCACATGATTATTTTGTGAGTAATAGAGAAAACCATAAATAAACACATTTTCTTGCGGTTATGTTAGCTTTCTGAACTGAACTTTAAAGTTTCCAAAGCCTGCCCAAGTTCTGGCTTCTTGCCACACTGGATGGAGAAGCTCATGCACTCATTCCCTCATTCCTTCATTTATTCTATGATTACCTGTATTATCCAGCTGAAGATCTGGAAGAAACCAAAGCCCATCTCAGCACTCACTGGGCATAAGATTGACAAACTAGTCCTGCTCAAACAGCTGTCTTTCACAGGAGAATATTGCTTACACAACTACAGTTTGAGGTTCATAGGTAAGTACTACGTTAGCTGGACTAGCCAATTTCCCTTCAGAGGTGGGATTCAAACCCTGCACTGTACTCCATCTGTGAGGTAAGCACCTTAACTAGTATGCCAACCCCCAACTCTGAGAAGTCACTTAGAGTAGGTCTTTGAGATGTGTGTGTGTGGTGGGGGGCAGAGCAGGCAGTGAAAATACATGCAGCCAAAGTGAGGACATGGAAACTACACATATAAAGGTACCCCAGCTGAGAACTGAACCGAATAACCACAAGTTGTGAAGCAGCAATGATAAACAGTGTACCATTGTGCGGCTATAAGAAGATACCCCAGCTGAGAACTGAACCGAAGAACCACAAGTTGTGAAGCAGCAACAACATCCAGTGTAAAAGTGTGCTGCTATAAGTGCTGTGCTGCTCACTCTGGGAGTTCATCTCTGTTCACCAGCTTAGTAAAATTCATATTCTTAATACATTGTATTCAAGTGAAAGCAATTTCTAAAATTATTTGCAATATTAAAGATCTGAAAATGAAACCTTAAATGTCCAAAGAAGTCACTTTTCTCACTTAAGATCTTAAATACACATTCTTGCAAATAAAAAAAAAATCTTAATGAAATCTTTCTTCAATGGAAAAATATTGCTGCTTTATTAATCGTAGAACCTGACACCTAGAATATTATATATTGTCTAAAAAATCTTTTAAAGAACATATTTAAGACATCAAAACAATCAGAATATTTCCTTTTAACTATATTTTTAAAGCAAATCTGCAAAAGGCAACATCAGCAAACATTTTGTAAATGCTGGCCTGCTGGCCTTCTGGAAGGAACCATTTTCTCTTGTACTGTACATTTTTCCATAACCAAATTCAGTGCCAGCATCTATGCAAGTCATGACCAAGCCCTTACAGCTGTCTCAGTTCTGTTTCCATATGCAGCTGGAGTCTGCACTGTTCACATCAGCCAACTACACTGATACCAAGTACGTTGGAGGATTGTTCAGTGGCACTGAGATTCCGGAATCCATGCAGTCATCCCTGATAGTCAGTTTAAAACATCAGTAAAAGGTAATGAAATCAGCCTTCAAACACCTGAGTTGTAGTTCTAGCAATTATTTCATATGATTTCTATGTAAACTGTTTTCTCAGTTTTGATACACACCAAGTTCACTGGCTTGGAAATAGAAGATATGTAGCATTCCATTTTCTCAGTTGGTAATTTAGTACAGTGTTACTAAACAGGTATTGCATTGTGTATGACTACTGAGCATTTTTAAATATAAATTATGCAAACAAACCTGACGAAACAGGGAACTGCTTTAGTACTGCTTTGCTTCCTGTGCCCCCATGCTACGTCATGTGTGTATTTTTTATTACTTGCCATACAGAAACTTAGTGAGGGAAAAGCAGCAAAAGAGAAATAGGATTTCTGCAATGAATGAGCATCCATCAATTTTAGTATCTGACAAATGTGTCCATATTAACTGCTACCACTCTAATCAAAGGATCTTGCAGGATCACGAGCAGCTGAGTCACCATATATGTCACCAGAATGTCTGAAGTCACATCTCTCTCCCAGGTGAAGAGTGCTGAAGTTTCAGATATCCATTCCATCACTGGTAGTCTACACTGTTCCAAAAACTAATCTGTGCAACACAGAAATATCTGTACAGTCCCTAAATGATGCAAATGCACTTACTGCTTCTAATTTTGATTAATTTCTTAGGTTTAAACATGTGGTATATGACATACAAATATTCTACCCCATAATGTTTATCATGCTACAGAAAAATGCATCACTAAACCTTCAAACCAAAGGATGGAAATGGCATTACTTTGGAATACTAACCCTCCCCCAGAAAAAAGCTCGTATTGTGGGGTCACTTAAAATATTAACTCCAAAGTCGTAGCTCCTTTAGTATGATGCTTTTAGGAAAATTGGGGTTTGAAGATTTTGTGATTTACTCTTCTGTAGCATCTAAATAAGAATATATACTATGTATTTGAATGCATATGTTTGTGTGTGTATGTATGTGTGTGTGTATGTATATACATGCATACATATATATATATATATATATATATATATATATATGTACAGACACACACACATGCATTTATATATTTCCACACACAAGTATCTCTACAGAAACTGTCACTTTAGAGATAATTACAATGGGAAGGAGTCTGTCTCTCCTTATTTTATACTCAGTACCAGTTTTAATAACTACAGTAGCTACACATCTAGCATACACACACAAACACTGGACCAATATCAGAAAATGACTGTATCACATGGCTGGTAATAACTGTACAGGAATGTTTTGGGGTGAACTGAGCGCAGCAGGGGAAGCACAGAACTGGTCGCCAGCTGTCTACAGGCTTGGATTACAAATTTAGAAGGGTCGGATCAGCCGATCGGATAATGGTGGGTCGTGTGGGCGAGGCAGGAGCCTTCCTGCTGTGGAAAAGCACAAAGAAATGTAAAAAAAAAAAAAAAAATACATGGACACAAAACACTGTAATTAACATTACTTCAGAATTCACAACACAAAGCTGTAAGCATCAAGATAAATGAAACACATGGATGACAATGGATTTTTATTTTTATTTTATCCTTGTACAGGAAACACAGATACTGATGACAAATTATGGCCACACACATTTATCGGGTAACCTGTAGGTGCTACTTATCTTACAAAGTGTTCCCCTCTTCTCATTGCACTCCTGACCTACTCACCTGTATTCTTGGTATGTGACTTCTCATGTACATTATTCTGAATGACAGAATTCGCTTGATATTCACATGAAGTACTTAAAACTTTCTATCTTATGTCCTTACCTTGCCTTCTATCCTGAAGGCTGTTATAAATACTACAATCTTCCTTTCTCTGCTGATGTGGTATTCTAAATCACACCATGTAGCATGATTGTTGTCATTCTGTCATCTGTCCATGTCCCATCTGTCTCACAGCACTGATATAGCACAGAAGTACACTCAGTACTCTGGATGCTGCCTTAATAAGTGCCTATAAAGAGGGATAATAACTTGTCCTTTTCTCCTGGTAATGTTACTTCTACATCCCAGTATGGTGGCAGATTTGTTGCATTCTCACATTGCTGCCTTTCCTTTATCTCAAATAACATGACATCTTACAGATGTAGGTCCTCTTTTATTGCTTTTCCAAAATATGTACTCTTGACTTGGGTTTTGCTTCCCAGATGCATTATTTAGCATTTTATGCAATGAATTTAACCTACCATATTTTAAATAATTCTTGCCAAGTCTAATCTTTTCTGCTCATTGCTAGGTATCAGCCCTTTCCCGTTATCCTGGAAAAAAGCAACCTTTCCTTCATGGTCTTTTTCAGGTCACTTGTAAAGACACTGAAAGGAGATGACCCAGTACTTACCCCACTGGTATCCAACACTTACCCCACTGGTATCCCGCTGGTTATTGTCTTTGCAGATGAGTTAATGCCATTTTATAAAACTGGGCTGCTAAGCCTTGCTCCCCTTCAATTTGAAATTCTGGTCAGTTTAGCACTCACCTTCTATCATCAGAAGTTCACTAACAGGCATGAGTCCACATTCAGGACAACAGTACTGACCATTTGATACATTCCTGTTTAAGATGTAATCCAGAAATTTTTTTTCAAGCTTCTTGAAGTAAATCTTGGGTATCCACTTAGGAAGTGGCAGAGAAAAACTATAGGGTGTCTGTAACTAAACCATAATAATCTACCCTTTACGTGTTTGAAGTGTCCATTTCTCTGTTACACACCTTGCATTTCACAGTATTTCACTCTTCATCCCTTATGCTGAATACTCTAAAAAGTGAAACATCATCTAGATATTCCTCATGCTTAAATATTTTGTGTGAGGCATTATCTGTTTAACATGAGATTGTTAGAGGTTAAGTGTTGTGCATTAAATTTTAAAGCAGTAACTTCTCTCAGGCTGAATATCTGGGAACCATTTCTGTAATTGCTTTAGTATCCATGAGTCAGCACAATGGAACACATGCGGGTTGTCAGGCACTCCAAATTGCATCCAAGAATAATACTTAAAGGTAGAGAAATTGAATTGCTGTGTGAGCTACATTTCTTCCAGTTCTGTAGCCATAAACTCAAGGCTAAAAATTAGTGCAAACATTAGGAAATATAATGTGCAGCAATGTCACATTTAAACAGTCATAATCTTAACATAATGCTTGCATATACTTTACTGCTATTAATATTCTTATGCAGATTAGGCATGGACTCTGCAGGGAATATGGCAGTGTAACACTACTTCTGCTATTAATATTTCTACTCCTGTTGGGATAAATTTTGCATAACTGGGCAGCAGTAAACATTGCCATATTCATACTGCAGAAACTTGTCCATATGGTTGTGCTGGCTCAGAAGCGCACTACATGCAGGCCTTAGATGATGCTAAAACAACCCCATTGATGCAAAATGGAAAATGATATGCACAGCTAGTTTAAATCTGGCCTTTGCAGAATAATCATACACCAAAACATGCAATGCACACATAGACTAATTAGCAGAGAGTTGTCACTTGCTCTGGGTAGAACTTGTTCTCTTCTTCTAACTTATGATAAGATCAACAAAAACATGTTTTGACAGATTTCTACTGCCACAGGCTTGGGTTAGTTAACCAATGTTTAGGGGGGGAAAACAGAGGAGAAGAGCAGTTAAAGAAGTCACAGAAAACATCTGGCAATGTGTGTATGAAAAATACTAATTCCCTTTAACTTGCCCCTGCTTCTAAGTATAGAAAATTCAGGATTCAGAAATACAGCACTGCTTCATAAACAAGAAACTTTGTGAAGTCCTTGACAGAAAAAAACATGTCAAACTATCAATCTGGATGACCCAGCACTGTGTTCCTGCACAAGTCATATAAAATGTTTTGTCTTGAGGTACTAACCAGAGAGATGGGTGAAAGGAAGGATGGATGGATAGACAGAAGGACAGATGGATGGATGCATGGGCCAGATGGATACATAGACAAGTGGATGGGGGAGGCAGTCCCATAAAACTAATGCAAGGATGGATGTTCCTAGTAATGGACCCTGGACTTAAACCACAGAAAACATATTTTTGAGATTTTGAATTCAACAAATGTTCTTCCTTAAAAAAAGTTGAAAATCAGTATTGCTGACCTTATATCATAATACTTTTGGTTTTGCAGTAGGCATTATTATGGGGTACTAATGTCACATACAAACATACACAGCTCATAAGCTGCCGTGGTTTTGTTTACCTCTTCAGAGTCCCTTCACCCCAAAATGCTCCCTTTATATTGATCGCTTGCCTTTTAACAAATCAAAAGTTGTCTATACCATAACAGTAGTCTTACCTCTGACCACTCCCACTGCTAGTTTATTCTATCTAAAACCCACCTTCTCTGGTAAAAAAGTCTGCCATTCTCTCTCATAAACCTACTCTCCCAGTCACTAAAGTAATTGTACTTGCATTGTTTCTCTTTCTTGTTAGCTTTTGTATCAGCATAAATGCCATAACTAAATTTGACAGTATAGGACATGTCCAGTCTAAGTTTCCTAGATTTGACGACAGTGAGATAAATGGAAAAACAAAACTTCATTTTCACAAACTGTATACCTACTTAATAAATGTAGTTGAAAGTATTTTTATTGAAGTCTCACAGCCCAGCATGACCACGCATACACACACAAATCCTTTTGACTCCGGGATGGACAATGATTTTTAAGCTGTGGGGTAAAGACCCTCTCATTCATCCTTGGAATCAGTCTATCCTTTGATTCTTTTTCAAATGGTTATGCTATATTTTCATACCAGGTGTAAAATGTGGGTAAAATAGTACTTTCCTACTTTCGTTAATTTTTTTCTGGCTTGTTCATTTTATTTAAGGATTGTTAACTTAGATAACAGATTTGTTAAGCTACTGTCTAGGCCAAAGAATTACTAACAGAAAGTAAATGTTGATTGTAGGCTGTTGGATGCTTACTATACACATAGCGTCATGGTGATGTACAAGGCCGAAGACACAGCCTATTTTTCCACACCTAGACATGCAGTTATCACACAACCAACTGGCACTTTTAAGTGCCTTCATTTTTTGTTTTAGATATGTAAACTAGTTTGTAAGGCACATTATTAGTACATGAAGAAAAAAAAACATTAACGTGGTTTTATAATTAAATAGTGGTGATATGTGAAAGAGTTCCTTTTAAATGTTTGTAATGCAAATTGTAAAAAAGTAGTTGCATGTTAAGTACTTTTCTAAAATATGCATTATAAATATGTGAAAGTAGGTAAATAAATGGCTTTTTTTCTTAACTGTAACAGTATACTAAATAAGAGAATGTATTAATGAATGACTTAATTAATAAGGAAAGGAGTTATTAATATGCCTGTTGCCATTTCAGTCAGCAGGTTCAGACAGATTTTAAAACACACAGTTTGATATTTTCCAGTGGCAGAATATTTGAAACAGTAAGAGTAATGAAATACATGCAACAACTGAATTGCTACTTAATGTGAAACTGAAGCAAGTAATAAATTCAACATATGACTTAGATTCCCTACCTGTTAGGATTGCATGTAGAAATGCTGCATTTAATGTTTTCAGGTTGTGCTTTTAATGTGAGGCAGCTTGCATTGTTGCATTTTTGTGTTTTACCCCTTTTTCATGGAATAACTTTGTCTTTGTTAGAGAGCAGAACTAAGGTACAGGCATAATACTGCATGCTTTAATTGTTTTAACCCATTTAAAATTTAAAATATTTACAAAGACCTGAACTGTTATGGAGTACTTTTTTAAAGTAAAATATTTCATCGCCTCTCTGATTCATGTTTCAGCCTTTTGGAAACAGCCACTGAGATTACTGTGAAGTATTACTAATGAACACAAATATAGCTGGCACAATGTTTACTGTTTTATCTCAGCAACATATTTATACATTAGTGTGGTACTTCATTCTGTAATTGCCTTTGCTGTTTTTTTTTTATTTTACTTTATCTGTTTGAAATAAAGCAATTAAATATGATAGCTGAAACAGAAATATCGTTCTTCATAATTGATGCATTACCCCCCCCCCCCCAAGACAGATACCTAATCCAACACGTTCCCCATTTTTGGAATAGGTCATTACATACAAAGCAAAATACTTCCCTAGTATCCTTCAAAAACAGTCTAGATGACAGGATAGGTAATCTCAAATTTTCATCTGGGATATGTGGGGAAAACCAAATTACTAGGGGCATTTTTAATCTCCCTCTCTCAGTACTGGATGATGTGATCAGCTTCTTGATGCTAAGAACCTACAAATCTAAACAAAATACTGATTATCTTTCTAAGGGAAACTACAAAAGGAAAAAAAGCTATTCTTGGCTTGCTTAGCTATGATGTAGCAAGGCAATGCAAATAGAAAGCAGTCTGACTGAGTGCATAGATGAAAGCTGTTAAAAATCAGAGTGTGAGAATATTATGAGATGTGTATGTGTGCACGTGGTAGTTTAGTGAATGCGGCTGTCTAATGGTGCTATACTTAAGACATTGATTTGTTTCAGAAGTTTTATTAACAGTTAATGACGAAAGGCATCTCATAATTCTTGTAAAGTAATTATCAACTCATGCTTTTAAAGACGCTCCTGTACAGACTGTTTATTTTTAAAAACATTTTATAAATTAATTTCATACAGCTGTAGAAATTATTGGAAGAATTGACAACAGTATCATACTAGTATCCCTCTATCAAAAAGTACGACTTAATACACAACAGAAATGTTGAAGTTACTATGTTTATAGTAATAACTGAACATGAAATGCAAACACAGAACATAAGCACTGCATATATATTGTATAGAAATGATACACTTGGGAATGTATTACAGTGCATACCTGTGAAGAATTTAAAATTGTGCCAGTAAGTTAACAGTGTAGTTACAAAAATGCCTTGTGAAGCAGGTAGCACCACAAAGCAAAACATAAATAAAATACGACAGGACTGTAAAACATAAGGGAATTGAAGCAGGTTGTGAATGTAGCACAGTTAAGCATAACACAGATGTAGCAAGACATTCACTTGTAGGACTATTAAAATAATCATTCTGGTTTGCTAAATCATAAGAATGACTAACAGATAAAAAAGGTGTGTGTGTGTGTGTGTGTATGTGTGTGTGTGTGTGTGTGTGTGTGTGTGTGTGTGTGTATGTGTGTGTGTGTGTGTGTGTGTGTGTGTGTGTGTGTGTGTGTGTGTGTGTGTGTGTGTGTGTGTGTGTGTGTGTGTGTTGTCACCTATTCCAATAAGAAACTGTTTTTGCCTGGCAAAGATCATATAAAATAGTAATTGTCATAGTTCCCTGTATTTTTAGGTAGGTAGTCAGACCTAATCTATTTTATTAAGGTTAGCATATTCCTAAGTTTTAGGTGACCCTGCACCTTCGGACAGTAGCCCTAAAACAGAGCAAGAATGATAATTAGCCTTATTTTATTAGTTTGTCTAGGTAGCATGAGTGCCCTATTAGTTTGTGATAACAAAGAGTAAGACACCGGTTTTGATATAAGTTTGTGAACCAAAGGATGTGGGAGTTCTAGTCTTTGCATTAAGAAAAACACAAGTAAATAGCAAATAGAATTATGATGTTCTCTTTATTGCAGCTGATGTAAGATGAATCTTCAAATCCTATTGGACAGTACTTGCAGACCACTTAGGTTTTTCAAGGAGACTTTCGCTATTGTGGTAAACTAATAGGCATTTTTAAATATATACCTTAATTTAGGGAAAATGATTGAGAACTTCTAGCATCAGAAGAGCATTTTATTAATTTAAATATTGATGTGGCATTCCATGGTGATTAAGAATGCAATCAAAAGAGATCATCTCAGTGTTTTTGGCTGTTGACATATTTTGGACACAGGCACATCCAGAAAGAATCTGTTGGATTCTGTAGCATTTATAATCCTCCACTCATTACTTTTTTCAGTTAGGATTCAGGTGTTTTTCATAAAACTAATTTGAAAGACTGTCTCAGTCCTGTGACACATGAAGACTTGTTCAGTTTGTTTAGTCAAACAACATTATCAAAGTCAGAATATGAAGAAACCATTAGTTTATTTTCAGCTAGGACTAAACTCAGTGGGTCAGAAACTTTTCAAAGTACCTCAGCTGGGCAATGCCCTGTTTTGTTGTATATGACACTGAATCTTGAATGGTCTATTTCATTTATTTTTGATTACTATGAAGCTATGACTATGATTTTTAAACTGTGGATTGGACTCTTATCCATCCAGGTTGATAACATTTTACCTGGACATGCTGGGTCCATTTATTCTTGGGACTATCAGACTATCATTAAGAATAGGACATTTTTCACCAGTGTGGAAAAAGCTTTAATTAGTCCATTTCTTAAAAAATATCTATCATCCTGTCAAGTCATGGGAAATACTGCATTATCTCCAGATTTCCCTGTATTGGTAAGATTACAGAGAAAGTGGCAAAAGTACAGCTTGAATCCTGTTTGCCTTTGATCAGTTCGGCTTCAGGAAATGACATAAAATATTAGTGGCTCCGGTAACAGTAGCATGTGATTCCTATTAGCAAGAGATCAGTGGTGCTCCTCACTTTGAATTTTGTTTTGATCTGTCAGTAGTATTTGATACTGTATATTATGGGATACTGTTGCAAAACCTGCTGTGGATTACGGGATATTGTTGGAACACTTGATATAGATTACGAGATATTGTTGCACCACCTGCAGTCCCACTGTAGTCTGTCATCCATTTTCCTTGACTATTCTGCCACTTTACCAAAACTTGTTCAGGTGGAAACTCGAAGAGCAGAAAACCAAAAATCTACCAGTAAGGTGACCAAACAGCTAGGAAACAATTTAAAGAAAAGGCAATCCAGACGTAGTCTAGTAAATGAAATATGTCACAGCTTTTCACTAACTTGTTGGCCAGGCAAAATTTGCATGACAGACCGAGGATAGGAATTGGAATAAGCAGACAATAAGGGAACCCCACCACAAGTGCAGGATTTCTGTAGGCATAAAATAAATTTAAGGTCAGGACAAGTTCAGTCAGCAGAAATTAATTTCGGTGGCTGAGCCACTTGACTAGTAAGCTTGTTGCTGCATTGGTACAAAGCCAGCTTTCAAAACCTTGAATAGTTTCTTCCAAATTCCTCTAAACATATTTATATTGATGACATAATGAACCTCAGGCTGAAAAAAAAGGTGGAAGTGCCATTTGGTCTTCTGACAGATATGATACATATCTTGGGCTAACATTACTTGTGCAATACAATCCATCTGCTTGGGTTTTTGTACTAAGTATCCCCTTTCCCTTCATACCTCTCAACTGTCCACATTTTTGCAGAATGTCCAGATTTTTGCTTCTTATTTTTGGTCTGCTCCTCAAAAAAATTGTGGTTTTCTGCCAAATCAGTGAGAATTGCATTCACTAAATGACCACAAACATTCCAGTTTCAGATTTCATCTCCTTCTGAAAATGCACAGTAACACAAAACATTTTCTTCGAGCAACTTCCTAAGTTTCAAAGAGCAATATTTTAAATTTGTCCCTATTTTTGGGCCTTTGTCCCTCCCATTAATTTTGTCTTTGTCCTGATTTCTTGTGCTAAGAAGTTGAGAGGCATGCCTCTCAACTTCTTAGCACAAGAAATCTGGACAAAACCTCACTTAATGGGGGACAAAGGCTCAAAAAAGGGACATATATTAAATATTGCTCTTATAAATCTGCTAAAATAACAGGACTTTTGTTAGCATGTATTTTCTGAAGGATATGAAGTCTTAAACTCAAATGTTTGGCATTATTTAGTGATGTCAATCCTCAGATCTTCCCAGTGATTTGCCAGAAAAAAAAAATAAAATTTTATGAGGCATAGACAAAAATATTAGGTGAAAATCTGGACATTCTGTGAAAACCTGGACAGTCGAGAGAGATTTCCTGCATCAGTTAATATCCTGACAAAGGGCTCCTGTTAGCTGAAAAGCTTGACTAGCTATGTTTGAAAACTGAGAGCCATGCTTTTTACTTTTTATTCAATACGTTTTTTGTCAAATGGATATCACTGAGTGTTTTGCATTGCTGATTGCCATGTCTCATTGAAAACTATCCACTTAATAGTAAGATTACATAATGGGGGGATTTTTTTTATTATTCCCACTGTGGTATGATCTCTGAGTTAATATATTTAGATATACAAGGGAGGTAGCATGACAATGACTGATTCTTTTTGGTGGAACTAACTAAAAGGTAATGTTGAATTATAGATCTGTAAAAACTATGTTAGTCCGCCTATGTTGGTATCACCTTACTTCTGAGTTCTAGTGTTTTGGGGCTAACTGGTGAAAGCTTATCAACAACATGATATGGTACCTACAGTTTGATAACAACTGCCTCACACTCTTTCCTTCCACCAGTTAGGACATTCCAACATATTCATATGGGGAAAATGACCTTCTGAGCAATAGTGAGGCATTCCAGCATAAGCTACCATAAAATGATGGTTGGCCAGTGATCAGTGACTCAGAAGCCATAAGTCACATTTTGACATGAGACTATGTTCATTGCATTTCTTAGTGTGAACCAGATCTGGTATGGGAAGCTAGATTTCTCAGTTTGTCAAATTACCAGATTTATGACCATTTCATTTACTTTAGATGACTAGTTTCCTGAGCAAAGCATTTCCAGGACACATTCTTTATTTTTAATTTCCTTGTACAGACTGCGTGTATATAAAATATTTGCAAACCTCACTTTATCAAAACAGATATGCAAATTTTCTTAAATACTTCAACAGTGCTTATGAATGCAAAATGATGTAAAGGTCTGTAATACTGTTCTAAGGCCAACATGTCAGACTCCATTAGCTAATGACATCTTTCAATATTACTAAGGTTTATCAGTATAGTACAACTAGAAGATCTAGTTTTGTTTTGAACTATTTAGCTTAGGAACTAGCCTCTGATGTTTTTATCCTGGGAACTTGTAGCAAATAAGCTGGAAAGTATAAAACGAAATTTACACACCAGATGCATATGGTGTTCAATCAGAAAAAAAACTTGGCAAAACAGAAATGTACATAAAGATAAATATTTTGTAGTAATTTTGTCTTTTAAATGCCTTCATCCATCCTTTTTAACTACTGTTTTCCTAAATCATTACCAGTGTCTCCTCTGACCCTCTATCCCCACAGCTTATGATAACGTCTGCTAAGCTTAGGAAAATAAATTCTTTCCTGAGTTCATCTCTCTCCTTCTACTAAATACATCTAGTACATTCCTGGAAGACACAGGATTAATCTAGAAGACAGAAACACTTTGTTCAGTCTGATATCACTCAGCAAAATACGTATTTAGTTAATGAAGTATACAATTGCTTTTTTCCATATTATGCTTGAGGAAATAGATAAAATCACAAGGCCATTTCCATCTTCAGCATCCTCCAACTTGTTGAATTCACCGTATTTCTTTTGCCTTTTCTTTACCCACATACCTCATTCTCTCACTCAACAAATGTTATAAAGCCTTTAAAGGGAGATAGAAGAGGACTGCTACAAGGAATGATGGGGATATGGGGCATGCGTTACAGGATGAGGTCACTCATGTGAGAAAGAGCAGAACATACCATTAGCGTTAGTCCTCATGGGTCACTGATTGTAATTCTGAAAGATAATATGAAAACAATATGGCACTTTAAGCTACAAGACACACTTTCTCACTTCTTACATTAAACAATTAAAGGGGCAATGTCATACTCACTCTTAACCAAAGTAGAGGACCATCCTGTCTCTATATCAAGCAGCTATAGCAACAGCAATTTGACTGCTGCATGATGTGTTTGGCTAGAAAATAAACTGTGGTTTCTTTTCCCCCACAAATTAAAAGTAATACACAGTAGTGCGCCACATATTATAAAGTAAGAGACAAAAATTCAGGACTGAATAATCACATGTAGCTAAATATGTAGCTGTAAAGGAATAATATACAAAGATTAAAGACAAATACAAAATATTAATATTAATAATAGATTACTCAAGTGCTGCATACAGATATTTCCAAAACAGAGGTGGATATAGTGGGGTCCTCTGGTTTTTGGTTGATGTTGGTGACAGTGCCCCTTTAGGATTTAACCTCTTCCTTAGATAAAAAAAGCATACTGTAAAACACATTTTTTATCTGTAGAAGTTCAAAGATTTAAAATGGACACTATTAATAATTAGATCTATCAAGCCAAGATTTAGTTAAGTAATTAAATAACTATTTCCGTTAATATATAATAGAAAAAAAGATGGAAGGAAAAAAAAAAAGAGTATCTTAAGTGCCAACAAAGGAAAGAAGAGCTGTAAGTGAAAAGGAAATGCACTGCTGGCAGCAGGAACCTGTCCCCTAAGCAGATTGTGTATGAACATTTAAAGTAGCTATGTGACTATAGTCTGATCATACAGCGAGCCAATTCCACCAATAAAAATTGAAATAACCACCAATGGAAGCTTCAGGAACAAGAACTAATCACCAGGACCAGTCCAGAATGGAGGACTATGTATGGATCATCTCTGTAGTTTACAAAAAAGGATGTCTTCAGGAGATTAGGCATAACAAGTACTGAGCTTCAAATAATGTGATGTAACAGTGAAATTATCTGCAAATAAACATCCCCTCTGCAAGTATGTCTATGTGGCTGTATGTGCATCAGTGTGTACATATATGTGTGTATGCATCCAGAAATACACATGCGCACACACACATACATGCACGAACGTATCTGTGGGTACACGTATATATTTTCCATATTTATTTACATGCTGATTTTTGACTCCTGTGTTTGCATGACTGTCTACATACAAGTGTCATCACCTACCTCCCTTTGTGTTCATCCGGGATATATGCAGATCTCAGTAACTTACTTTGATTGTGGCTGCCTGTTTGTGTAAAAACACACATAAATGAATATAATCTAAGATTGTCTACCTGTTTGTGGCTCTTGGCTGAAAGATGGTAAAGACAGTATACTGTGAACAACTTTACAATGGCAAGAATAATGCCAGAAACTGGCCATATTACACATTTAAAAACTATATTCATTTACAAGCTCTGTCTCATGTTTGGTTTCCTTCAAAAAATATAAACAAGATTTTTTTTTCTTTCCCTTACTCTGCATTTCTGAAACAATACCATGTCTGCAAGAGCTTTGATTTATGTGGGTTTAGCATTTTGCAAGCAAACTTTATTTAAAAACAAGCACCTTATTCTCAACACATCCTGCCTGCAGAACAGAACCCCTGTAGTTTGAAATTTACTGCTGATGTTGAGCCATACCAGACTGCATAGTGGTAATGGTAACGGGGCATCTTCATTTGATAATGCTAGGATGAATGACTATGGGGAGGTGCAAGCCATTTTATGTGCATTGTTGAAAGACCTGGATATCTGAACCTCTGAGGTAACATTGTTCTGTAGGATACATTTTGTTTTATCACATAACTTTTTTTCTATTGTAAAAGTAATCAATCTACACCGTACTATGTGCTTTAATCAAAAGAATATTAAAATCTTAAAGTTGGAAAAAAAATATTTCAGCAATGATTGTAGGAAAAAGAACACAAAGCCATCTAGTATCCTTACAATTCCTTAATCAGTCCTGCTATCTATATTCCCCCTAAAGTGTTAATCCTCCCTTTACTGTTGTTATTCCAGGCTCACCTTCTGTTTTCCCAGCTAAGTAATCATGGAACTCTTCACCTTCCAGAGCTGCTCAAAACTAATAGTGACTTCGGTCCTCAATACCATACCTATATATTATCCTGTACCTCTATCTTTTTCACTTTGATGCATTACTTCAGTACTACTTTAAGGGTAGTACTTCCTGTTACTTCTTAGTCATGCTCCTGTATCCATCACAATGCTTCAATTATCATAACTGTTTTCTAAGTTTTTCTTTCATCTTCTTGGTGGACTGTTTTGTACTTTGTCCCCTTTCTGGGCCCTAGGTAGCATATTCCATTCTCTATGATAAGGTCTTCATAAGACTTGCATTTCTGACCCTGGATTACTTTGCAGCCATTCACTGTAGGAAGTATAGGTATTTAAAGTAATAATCTCAAAATACTTTATGCTACTTGAAGTATGATTTCATTAAAGTCTGACAATGGATAGTACAGCTTCAATTTGCTCCATAATCAGTACTTCTAAATATTTACTCCAGCATCCTATAGGCTAACTCCTCACCTTGTACATTAACTCTGAACTTGTCTGCTAAACAATCAGGGACAAAGCCAAAAATAATGGGAGGACAAAGGCACAATGTCAAGGGCAATTCTTAAATATTGTTCTAATTCAATTAAAAAACAGATAAAAAGTTAACAGGTTTGGCATCAACATGCAGTTTTTGAGCAATAAAGAAGTATGAAACTCTAGTGTCTGGAATTATTGACAAATTGTAATCCTCATGGATTTACCAGAAAATAAAATATATTATGAGACATGGTGAAAATATGAGCAAAAATCAGGAACAACATTGTGTTAGTCAAGAGGAGAAGGTTAACACCCACACTACACTTCAAGCAACACATAGCCCTTCTAAACTCACACCACCAACACCCACACATAGCAACACTAAATCCACATATGTGGAGGCCCTTAACTGTAACCTGCCCAAGCAACAAGGACCTCCGAAGCTGAAACACAAACAAACACCAATCACAACCAAAGTGTCACATAGCTCATAACACCAGTGTGCCACCCAGCAACAGCCCCTAAGGCAAGACAATGTACCTATCGCTTTAGTCATAGGTGACTCTATAGTCAGGCACACTTATGTCCCACTCACCAGGCTGAACAAGGAGAAAATCACAGTGAGCTGCCTGTTGGGTGCCAGGATCCACCACATAACTCATGCACTCAAGTCACTCCACAACAAGTACAAATATGACTCTGTCATTGTCCATGTTGGAGTGAATGACTTGAAACATACCTCCCTGGACTACATGAAAAGAGACATGGAAGAGCTATTGGATCATGTGGCCCAAGCAGGTATGACCCTAGCCCTGAGTAGCATCCTGCCTTCGCCCAGAATGATACCACAATATAAGGACAAAATGATTGACTTCAACAATTGGCTAAGCTTCTGGTGTCATTCAAAGGGGATCCAGTATCTGTCTGCCTGGAATGACATGATCGGCAAACCATGATGCTTTGCCAGAGATGGTCTGCACCTGTCGCCCCTGGGATTCAGGTTACTGGCTAAGGCTCTTGCCACCCTTATAGTGCCTTTTTTAGGAAAAGTTCAAAGAACAAAACCACCACCATAACAGGTACAAGCATGCAAAATCTGAAGGTAATGCTACTTAATTCAATGCTAGAAGTCTGAACCTCAAAATGCACTCTCTCGAGGCACTCCTAAAAATGGAGAACATCGATATCTGTGCAGTAATTGAGACCTGGTTCAAGGCTCCAGAGAGCACCCCTGCAATACCAAGTTACAACTCTTACCACACTTTTCAGCCACCAAACCA
Organism: Protopterus annectens; assembly: GCF_019279795.1. Lineage (NCBI taxonomy): Eukaryota > Metazoa > Chordata > Ceratodontiformes > Protopteridae > Protopterus > Protopterus annectens. The sequence continues at coordinate 620,026,731 of NC_056750.1, read as the reverse complement.
GGATCGAAACACTAAAGGTGGAGGAGTGTCCATATTCACCAAGGATATTCACACCACCAGGTTAGTTGCCCAATACAATGCATCTGAAATTCTCCAGGTGCAACTAACACTAGGTAAGACTGCAATCCAAATTGTAGCTTGCTATAGATCCCCGACTATGCCCCAAAATTCTCACTACACCTTTCTAAACATACTGGAAAATATTAATATACAACCAAACACCCTAATACTGGGTGATTTCAACTACCCTGCCATTAACTGGGAAAACTACTCGTGTACCAACACATTTGCCCAATGGTTCTTGGAATTCATAAATTCCAATGCCCTGGATCAACTAATCCATTGTCCCACTAGGGGCTCCAATATTCTAGACCTGGACATTACCAACATGGTAAATCAATGCTCCACACCTATGGTCATCCCCTCGTTGGTCAGGTCAGACCATAAGCTAATCACCCTTAACATCCACATCCCACCCCACCCCCCAGTTAGGAAACCCCCATAAAAAACTTCTCCAAAGCCAACTTCATGCTACTCAAGCCAGACGTTACAAACTCCATGACACCCATGCAGATGGGAACTGAAAGTTCGACTGCTGAGTCCTACACTAAGGGACTGTATGAGCACATCCACTCATGCATGAATCGTGCCATCCCAAATAGAACCAAGATGCTCTCCTCCAAAAAAAGGAAGCCAGTCTGGTGGTCCCCTGCCATAAACAAACTTTACAACAAAAGGAAGAAACTGTTGCAGAAAAGAGAAAAATCCCAGGATGCAAAAAACTCCCTTACCAGCCTCAGTAAGAAGCTGAGATCCCTCATAAAATCCTCCAAAGCTAGTTATGAAAATAAAATTGCCAAAGATTCCAAAGACAGCCACAAGGAATTCTATAGCTATGTCAAGAATCTAAATGGCAGTGCTCAGATCTGCTCTGAGCTACAACAGAATGGCATTAAATATACTGATCCCAAGGATATTGCTAGTATCCTGGCAGATCGATTCAGTGCCATCTTCACCCTCCTCTCACACCCTAAATGGCTCATCTCAATACCGGAAGATTGCCAAATTCTGGTAATAACGGCCACACAGGTAAAAAACGCACTCTCCAAAGCTAAGAATACAGCATCCATGGGACCAGATGACATCGCAGACTGCACTACATGAACTACAAAATGAACTGGCACCTCACCTAAGTGTCATGTTTAATCATACCCTCACCTCAGGCTTCGTGCCCACTGAGTGGCGCACAGCTACACTTGTTCCACTTCAAAAGGGGGGATCCAACTTGGATCCCGGGAACTACCACCCCATCAGTCTGACGAGCCTGATCTGCAAGGCCATGGAATGTATTATCATGGAACTTATAAACAAAGACATTGGCAACCTTAAAACACTGGACCCCATCCAGTTTGGGTTTGTGAAGGGCCGATCCTGTCTCCTGAACCTGATTGACTTCTTTGAATCAGTCTCCAGAGCCGTGGACGAGAGTAAGGCAGTCCACGCAGCCTATCTGGACCTTGCCAAGGCCTTTGACACCATCCCCCACTCTGGAATCATAGATAAACTTACTAAGCTGGGCATTAATTCCTACATCACTCGATGGGTTGCCAACTGGCTTAATGACAGAACCCATACTGTAAAAGTAGCTGACTCCAAATCCAGCTCCAGACAAGTGACAAGTGGAGTACCTCAGGGTTCAGTCCTGGGACCTCTCTTGTTTGGCATCTACTTCTCTGAAGTACAGGCCAACACTAAGGGACTCTGGCTAACAAAGTTCGCAGATGACTGCAAACTGGGAGCCATTATTGAATCCCCAAATGATGTGGAAACTCCACAAAAGGACCTTATAGAAACAGATGCTTGGTGCCAGAGCCATGGGCTCAAGCTCAATGTCAAGAAATGTATAGTTATCCCCTTTGGGAAAAAACATGTACCCGTGAATTACCACATAGGTGGCAGTACACTAAACACCAAAAGTGTGACAAGAGACTTAGGGACATAGGTGGACAGTGGTCTCATTTTCAATAACCACATTGCCACAACAGTCAGGAAATCCTTCTATGTGGCACACCTCATCACTAAGGGCTTTTCATCAAGAAAAAAGGAGGTCATTATCCCACTGTACTTGTCCCTCATTAGACCCATTATAGAATACAATGCCCCATTTGGTATGTACCTCTCAAGACATCTGCAACAACTGGAAAGGCTGCAGAAATACCTCACTAAAAGAATCACAGGCCTAAAGCAGATGCCCTATGCTGACCAGCTATACTCTGTCGCATATTGTCAACTCTGAGGCGATCTCTGCTTAACATACAAGGCCATGTCAAACCCAGAGCTGTTGGACATGCTACACTTAAAGAAATCCCAATCCCTCAGAGCCACACACTCCAGGGATCTAAACCTTGTCATCACAATAAACATAACATGCTGGAGGGATAGGTTCTTGACCCAGAGACTCCCCAGACTCTAGAATAGACTGCCCATATTTGTCAAGCAGATCACCTCTTTGGCCCTCTTCAAAAGGAACCTTGATGATTGGATGGGAGAAAGGAAATTCACCCTAGGGATCACGTCAGTCGCCCTGCTAGACAGGGGTCCAGGAAAGTAAATAGTGCGGGAAGAAATAGCCAGGGAATTGTTATGGCTAGGCTTGTATAGGCCCTATGGCCGATAGCCTAGTACCAACCTATGAACCTATTTTGAACAGTCAGGGACAGCTGAGAGGTATGTTATGTGCTCCAGCATCTTCTATCCCTTCTTTAATTGCTTATTTTGTATTTTTCCTTTATACTTATCTATGTATCTTCACAGTCTATCCCTTCACTCTTTTTAATTTCTCCAAATTGTTTGGGTTTCTAATACAATGACAGGAATGAACCCCATTCCTAAGTCAAAGTCTGATTAAAGTTCATGAAATTAGTATTGTTTCAGAATTCTTTTTTTACAAGACCAGTTGCTCCTACTACTATTGGAAGAGTCTGTGTAACCTTCTTCCACATTTCCTTCCTTTCTGCCTGCAAATCCTGGTATTTTATGATGTGTCTCTCTGTACGTAAGACACTGTAGTCACTGGGTGTAGCAGTTTCAATAATCAATGCTACTTTTGCCTATTTTTCATGGACTACTTTACCTGGTTTTCTTGTATCTATTTTTGAACTGTTGGTAATGGGTGATCCCATTTGATATAAACTTAATAATTTTCCATTTTCTATGATGCTTTGTGGCTCATATTTCTAGTGTTTTTCAGCTGCCTCAGTATTATAATGTTTTCACAATCCCCAGTGCAACAGTCTTGCCACATTATTATGCCTTTCAGTATACAGTCCTGCTGCCATTAGTGTGTCACAACCAGCAACAAGGTGTGCAACTGTTTCCAATTCTGTTTTACAAAACCAACATCTGTCTGTGTCTCCCACATATTCAATGGACTTTGTAAACCAATAAGTACATAGTCTACTCTCTTGGGCCACCAGTATTAACCTTTTAGCTTTTGATTTGAATTCATCTCTCCTTAATCATTCCTGCATCTGATCCTGATCAACATGAGGTTCTTCCAAGAGTTTTCTATACTTGCAACTATATTTATGCATTTTCCACATTTCTTGACTTCTCATCTGATCCTTCACCTTATAGTCCTTTTATTTTTTTGGCACATTCAGTTGCTGCCTGATTTTTATTTACTTCTGGTTTGATTTCCATTCCTGCTTGACACCGATATGCTTCTGCTAAACTAAGCAAGGAAGTCATCTTTGACTTATTCTCCTCATGTTTTAAAACTTTCACTATGTTTGGGTTTTGTGAGGTCGGCAGATATGTATGCTGTCCCACTATTGCAGATCTGTGCATATAATCAGTTTTGATGAAGCCCATACCTCCTTTAGAACTGGGAATATACAGTCATGGTATGCACTGAATTTTATAAATCATTTGATGAGCATGAAGCATCCTTCTTGTTTTCTTGTCTAAACTATACAACACCTTTTGGGGCCAGTCAATCACTCCAAAACTGTAAGTTAGGACAGGAAGAGCAAATTGGTTTATAGCTTAGACTTTATTCCCGGATGTCAGTGCTGTTTTTAGTATTAATTTAAGTCCATACTAAGTTTTATTCGCATTTGTTCATGTTTTATTGCTGATCCTTCATTAATTCCCAAATATTTATACACTCCCTCTCGATCAAGTTCTTTTATATCAGTTCTTGTCCCAAACTGATGTTTTCTTGATGCTGCTTTAAAGGTTGCTTTTCCACATCTATCAAGACCAAATGACATTCTTACATCATCTGGAAAAGTTTTGACTACTTGTAGTTGTGCTTTCATTTCCTCATCTGATGAGGTATAGGGTTTTAAATCAACGACAAAGATAAGATGAGAAGTCTTTACAGTTTTTTGCTTTCTGGGAGCCAAATTATAGCCATGACCTAATCTGTTAAGCAGACATTTTAATGGAGTAAGGGCAATTCAAAAGAGCAATGATGACAGAGAGTCAATATCCCCCTTTGGATTTTTATCCCAGGAATAATAATTTTCCCTTTATCATAGCTGAACTACAAAGTGGTTTGCCACTGTTTCATGGTCACTGTGATGTAGTTTATCAGTGTAGGGTGTATCTTATACATTTTTAAGCACTCTTTTATTCATGAATGTAGGATACTGTCAAATGCTTTTTTGCAGTCAATCCATGCTAGACTTAGATTCTTCCCCTTTTTACAGTTCACCACTATGACTTTATTTAACATCAAATGATCATTTGTTCCATATGACTTTATTGCCCTTTTGTTCTATTGCATAATTGAGTTTTCTTCTAAATGAGTATAAACTTTGTTGGCATCAATTCCAGTGTACAGTTTATACGTCATTGAAAGGCAAGTTATTGGTCTATAATTTTTAGGGTAGCTTACAGGTTCACTTTTAAGTAGGAGCATTGTTTTTCCTGTTGTTAGCCAGGTTGGTGTCCATTCGGGGTGGGCATATAAAACGTTCTTACTCATGGCTAAATCTTCATGCAAAGATGCTAATACCTTTAACTAGAAGTTAGGTACTGCATCTGGGTCTGGGGTTTTCCAATTAGAGGCTTTTCTTAACTTTGTTTCAGTCTCTCTGGCTGTTACTTCATTCCATTTTATATCCTACACATTTGAAGTTCTTATTCTTTCTTTTACTTCTGTCCATTTAGCATCTTTGTTATGTTCCACAGGATCTTGATAAATACTTCTCCAAAATGTATCTATTTCTTCTTTTTTTGGTGGTCTTTCAATTCCTTTTACCTTGTTTCCTAGTTCTCTACAAAACTTTTTTTGGGTCATCAATAAATTGCTTATTTTGTACTTTTCCTTTATATTTATCTGTGTATCTTCTAAGTTTTTCTGCCTTTGCTGATATTTTTAGTTTATTATTTGCAACAGTGCATGATAGATCCTGGTCTGTTCTAATACTGTGCATTGCTTTTATCATGTCTATCTTTCTATTTTTGTTGATCTGTTCCTTCTTCCATACTCTTCTAACAGTGACACTTCTTGTCTTAATTGCTTTATAGTTTTTCTTTTCGATACTTCCAGGATGGTATTCGATTTCTCCCCTTCCTTTCCTATACTACCCTGTGTTCTTGTGGTAGTATTTTATCTGCTATTAATTTAGCTGCAGAGTAATATATCCTGTTTACTTCTATTATATCGGATGGATCTCTATGGCCAGTCCTAATTACTGTGTTCATTTTTTTTATCAAGCTTCTACCCATTGGGCCTTTATTGACCTTCTGCAGTCTATTTCTTTCATTGACCTTAATATGTATGTCTGTCTCTATTAAATCAAGCAACTCTTCTCTTAGCTCATTTTCTTCTAAACTGAGGGCACATTTTTTGTTCTCCATTCCCTGCAGGCAATCTATAGAACGTTCTATAGCATCTTCCTGTGGCACATTCTCTTCAGTTTCATCCTGTGTCATCTATTCCTCTGTCATATGGGAACTTACTGACCTATCACTCCTCAAAATTAACTGTGTCAGAGTTGCCACAGTTTCCTGTTCCTTCCCTTGCTGTCCAGCTTCAAGTGAATGTTAATACTGATTTCCTGTGAAAGCCTCCAAAATATCTTCATATGGCAACTAACCTGCTGCTTCCCATTCCACTGGTTTCTCCTTAATTTGGATGTCCATTGCTCTATCCTGCTGTGGTGTTTTTTGAGTTAGATTTTTTTACACTGAATCCTTCACTTCGCAGGTACTCCACAACCTCAGCTTCTATTTCTTTAACTTCTCCATTACAAATCTTCTTTTTTACTTTTCCTCTTTGTATTCTTATTTTTTGTATTGTAGAGTTTTCCATGTTCATATTCCTTTGCCTGTATTTCTCTTCAAAAAAATCTTTGGTGCTGCTCTTTTTTGTATTTATTAGTTTTGCTTTCTCCTTTGCATACATATTACACTATATTAAATCTCTTTTTCTTTCCCATGTCCATATTTCTTCTTCAGATGTCTCCTGATCTTCCTGTTTTTCCTTACTTTGAGGACTTGTTCCATCATGCTGTGATGCAACCTGTGTTAGACCTTCTACACCAAATCCTTCATTTCACAGGCCCTCCATAACTTCAACTTCTACTTTTTTAACGTCTACTTTACTAATCCTCTTTTCTACATTCTCTCTTTGTGACATTACTTTTTTATTGTGTAATATTCCATATTTGGATGCCTTTGCCTGCATTTCTTTTTTATACTTTTCAAAAATCTCTAGGTTTTGTTGTTTATATTTTCGCACTTCCTCTGATGCTTCTTTTTCCAAACAGATCAAAGTTTCTTGGTCTATATAATGTTTTTCACAAATATGACGTATTAATGAACACAAATTTTTATTTGAAGCTTCTTACAGTTTTTTCTTGTGGAAGAATTTTCCTTTCCTCTAATTTCCCTCTCAATCTTTTTGTATATCTTGTGTCTGGAAATTCTGGGCTCTTTGCATAACAGTAGCAATTCATAATTTTTTTCTTATCCTCAGTAGTCCACTCTGTCATCTCTGTGACTCTTCTTTGGCCTATCGATTTTTGTAGTCTGCTACATCTACAACCGGGGGGCCACCCTCCCCCTTGGCCTGGCCTGGCCCCATTATAGGAATGTTTCCATATTTTGAGGATTCTACACTGTCATTTTTTCCAGTCCTGGCACCAGTGTGCCTACCAGGATTGGGCACTTTTTTATCCTGAGTCTTGTGTACCCAGTTATCTTTTTTAATTTTTGACCTACTTCTCTGCATAATATATGCTATATAAAATACAGTCTATATATCAGTGTCGTCTTGGTGAGGTTTTATGAAAAACAGGGTCCACCTTCTGAAGGTACTCACCAAGACTTGAGGATGAATTCAATTTCAGCAATACTACTCTCCTTTGCTTGCTGACTTATCAGCTCTCCATTTGGACCTCTTCTTTAATTTCTCCAAGTCTTTTGGGCTTCTAATGCCATGATGGGAATGGACCCCATTCCTAAGTCAAAATATGATTAAAGCTCATGAAATTAGTATTGTTTCAGTCTTTGATGTCAGCCAGAAGTTCTCTTCGCAGCACCTGCAATGTGCCCAGTAATGACTCTTTTTGCAATTTGTGGTTTCCATGGAGGTCACCTCTCAGTATGAATACATTGGTTATAATTCTAAATTGTATCTTGCCCTTCCATTCTGTTACAGATTCCTTATTCCTCGGATGGTGAATTCAGGCAGTGAACTATAAGAACTCCACCCATAATCCACTCTTGGTAGGATCTATTAAGTGGGAGGAATACATATGGATTCTTTCTTTAGTAGTCTTTGTGAACACAGAATACCTTGTGATCTCCCACGCAGTCATTTCTGATAATCTCAGTTCTTTATATTTATTTTAGATAATTGATTACTTCTCTTATTATGTACTTTTCCACAAATATTAATGTACAAGTCAACAACTCAGAACTGTTGATGTCAAAGTAGAATAAATATACTTTAAACCAAAACCACCCACATACAAAATCAGATTCCTTTAGACATCTGTTATGAACATCTGATGTTTTGTGTTATCTTGGATACTAATTTTCAGATATTCAGTTAGATTATTTTTAATCAGTGACTACTTCAGGTTCCAATCAACAATAACACAAATAATTATGAAACAGCCTACTTTTCATATTTCCACTCCTTCAAAGTAAAACAGATTCCTCACCACCACACAAGGAAGAGGCAGAGGGTGAGATTTTAGCAAGAAGCTGGAAGAAAAGTAACTGACAGCTACATTTCATCAGCAGGCAGGGAATCTTCGTTTATGAATGATAACAGAGATGGAAGGAACAAGTTTCCAGGACTTCCTGAACCAACCAACCCAGGCTATATGGCCAAGAATTTTCGTGAACCAGTGAGGAATTATGGTAAAAAGAGGTCCAGAAACTATGAACATGGACAGGACAGTTATGGGGAATATAACCCCAACTTTTTTGCACAAGATACAAATGCAATTAGCGAAAACAATGTGGACAGTGAAGATGATCTAAGTGAAATGAGTTTTCATTCATGTGTTTCTGATTTAGAAACTGATGCTTATTGTAAGTTAAACACTGAAAGTGTGACATACGAAAGTGATTTGATTCCTGTGTGTAGGGATGAAAATATACATCAATCTTCTTCTGCTTTACAATTTTCAATAGATAAAGAGCTTGAAAAAGTGAATAAAAACAAGAAAAAAGTTAAATATAATTTAAGTAGAGAAGAATGGAAAAGTTTATTAAAGTTAAGTGAAAACAGGGAATTGGTGTTTAAACCATCAGATAAAGGGGGTAAATTAGTGGTGCTTCATTATAATCAGTATCTGAATATGTGTTATGCTCATTTAAAGAATGTTGAAGTTTATGCCTTGGTGGAGCTGGGATGTTATCAAGAAGTAGTAATTAGATACAAAGAACTGCTAATGAAGGGGTTAAGACTAAATTATTTCTCACAAGAGGATGTATATAAAACATTTGCAGTTAAAAATAACACTATGGCATACTTCTTTTGTGTCCCTAAAATACACAAAAGTTTAGTGGATCCACCAGGACATCCCATAGTCTCTGCATGCAGTTATTTTACACATAACTTAGCTCTTTTTTTACATTCCTACTTGAAAGAAGAAGCAGAGAATCTAAGGTCTTATAAAAAAGATTCCTTTGATTTTTAAGTAAAATCAGGAATGTAAAGTGGAAGAAGGACATGTTTTTCATTGTTATAGATGCTACCAGTTTATATACAAATATTGAACATGTACATGGTTTAGAAGCAATAGTATTTTTTATAAGGATTTGCCTAAAGCACATTTTATTATTGAACTAATACATTTTTGTTTAAATAATAACATCTTTGAGCTCAATGGGGAACTTTATAGGCAGCTTCATGGAACAGCCATGAGGGCAGGTTTTGCCCCCATGTATGCAAATCTTGTCATGGGAATGTTTGAAAATAAATATGTATATAGTAATGAATTTTTAAGGAAATATGTCGTAAGTTATTACAGATTTATAGATGATTTAATATTCATTTGTGAAGGGGGTGGGAAGAAGTGAATGCATTTGTGCAAAAGATTCAGATAAATCCCTATAACATCAAGTTTGATGGAAAACAGATAGGTGTTAAAGTAAACTTTCTTGATATAACTTTGCAAGGTATTAATGATGGTAGAATACAAACAAGTTTACATAGAAAATTTGAAGGGAGTGGTCATATACTGCATGGGGAAAGCTGTCACCCCCCCCCCCAACCACAGTATTAAATCTATCCCCTATGGGGAATTTCTTAGAATAAAAACAATATCTAGTGATAAAAAAGTGTGCAAGAAAGAAACAGAAAAAAATGCACACGTGTTTGTAACTAGAGGTTACAAGGAAACATTGGTGGAAGAAAATAGGAGGGCAGTACAACAAAATAATACTAAAAGCAGGTTTAGCATGCAAGGCAGAGTGCATCAACAGGATAAACAAATATTATATTATGTGACCAAATATACAGTGTTTACAGAAGTTTTAATAAATTTGGTAAAATGAATGAAAAAGCCAAGTAAAAACTGAAAATTTGGTAAAATATCATTGGGGTATTTTAGAAAAAAATAAATTCCTTACTATAACAGCAAATGAGTAACTCATATTTTCTTATTCGAAAGGTAGAAGTATAAGAGATTTCTTGGTGCATGGCAAGTTTCAGCTGCCTGTAAGTCATATGAGTTTGGGGGTAGGTGCAACAGGTACTTTCCCTTGTGGAAAGTGCAGTTGTTGCCAGTATGTAGTAAAAAGTTTTGATAAAATTAATGAAAAGTATTTTACATGTAAAGGGGGATTTTCCTGTGATAGTAGTGGAATAGTTTATGGTTTGAAATGTCCCTGTGCTAAGTTATACATGGGGAAAGTAAAAGAAGTTTCAAACAAAGGTTGAAGGAGCATGTTGGGGATGTTAAGAATGCAAAGAAGAAAGTCTTGTTGCATTACATTTTAAAGAATGTCACAGTGGAAATATACAAGGCTTACAAGCTACAATTTTGTGGCAAGTACAACAAATGTATGACTTTGATATTAAAGGACAACTTTGGAAGTTAGAATCTACTTTAATTCTGAAGTTTAACACTTTAATTCCGTATGGAATGAATCAAGAATGTCATTGGAAATGTTTTCTTTAATTTAAGTCTATGATTGGTTAATTGTTTGTAATCATGCTGTTTAAAGATAGGATATATGAAGTAGGGATATACTCTGTAAAGGCTGAAAAGCCGGGGCGCTAGAGGAGTCTGCATTTTATGCTTTGTATTTGCTGCTAACCAGACTTTATTGCATCCAGTGTGTGCTTATTTTACCTGTTTTGTGGGACTACATTGTGGATCTACTACTGGACTGGACTACAATTTTAATAAAATATAAAGATAATCACTGGCTTCTTTCCTTTTGTGGTGGTGAGCTATTCTGTTTCCAGTTTGTGATGAAGTAAAACATATTCGTTTTTGTAATTCTTCTCTCAATAAGAGTCATAGTTGTTTATTGAATTTACAGAAATAAAACTGGAGCCCACTCCTTCAAAATATTCCTTTATATACCCCTTGAACACATGGTTATGATTTCTGCCTGTGGTCTCAGTTTGTTAAAGAAGCCCATCAGAGTTTCTGTAGCACTTGTTTTTGTAGGATCCTCAATGCAAAGATAGAATAAACACCCTCCAATAAGAAACAACAGAATACATATCTTATAACAGCACTAAACCCAAGGGTCCTCAAAAGAGTCACAAAAGGGTTACTGGTCTTCCACAGTTTAAAACTAGTGTGTTCTACCGTAAATAAACATAGACTTTTCCTCCAAGGATAAACAAAGGGGTGTACTGCTTTTAACAACACTAAGCACAGTGGTCCTCAAAGACTCATAGCAAGGTGCTTCCATAGTTCACTCGTTGTGCATGTATTTCTAAGGAAGAGACAGGCTAGTCCCCCTCTTCTGGCAAATACAGGACTGCATAGCTTACAACAGCATCCCATGAAGCCAAGTTTGGATTTATCATTATAACCTGGCAACAGTACTTCTATCTCTCCCCTCCCTTCTGTTGCTTTCTCTCAGCATCCTTTAGCAATATTTTGCAATAACTACTTCTTGTAACTTACTTTATTTACTATAACCTCCACCCCAAGTTCTTGGCTCACAATCCTTTTAAGTAGTTTTGGTCTTCTACAACCATTTTTTTCTTGTTCATTGACTACAGTATCCCTTCACTGAGCTTTTCTTAACTTTATGCCACCCCCCATTTTGTTGATGTTATCTTACCTAAAATGCTGTTCCCCTTGAGATCTCTTACTTTCTGACTGAGTTCCACTCAGACTAGTAGCACTGTCATGGGTTCTAGCTCACTCTCTTGGCAACACACCACAGGTTATATACACATGGATCCCTAACTTTGCACATATCATTTGACTTCCCTCTAATATCAGTTCCTGCTGCCACTTACCAATTTCATTCACAAAAATGCTTATTTCAATCTTAGTCTCTCTAATAGCAATATTACCCTTCTGCTCATTAGTTTAGCTGCTACAACTTTTTTAACCAATCATTTAATATAATTTAATTTCATTTACTCACACTATATACATATTGTTAGATTATCCCCAAAGCTTGTGGTCCACCCTCCATTGGTAGTTCCAGCTACATCCACTTGATGGAATATTCCACCAATCAGGTAACATACATTACTAATAGCACAATAACTGCAAATACTTAACAAATCAACATTAAATCAACATTTACAGGCTATAATACTAAAATAGTTGCTACTGCATGGATTTTGCCTAGGTATTCTGTTTTCCTTCTACCTCCCAAATAGCATGTAATTTGACTGGCTACATTAATATGTCCATTTATTTGTTGCATTTATCTCTTTGTTCTTGTGACCTGGGATGTAGCTGAAAAAGATTCAAGAAGGGTCAGGATTAACAAATAAAGAATGCCACCCACACAAGACCCAGTAGTGTAACAGGCAAAATTACAACAGCTTACTTGTAAGTACACAGATCCAGATATAACTATTCACTTAATACAATCAAGGACTAATACCATATATTCTAATCACAGCATTACAGTTTTTGGCAAATGAGAGATTATCAGCTAAACAAAGCCCAGCAACATAGCCATGCTTAAACAACAGAATACATTACTAATGTCCTTCCACTTCTAAACCACACTCATATTCTCAGCATCATGGCATTACCTCTTTTCTCCTAAATGCAAGAAACCTCTACAACAGACGATTCAACCTCATCACCTTCCAGCATGTCCACAATCTAAAGCTTAACTAAATTACAGTATCACTTAAACCTAAAATATGTTTCTTACATTTTAATAGAAAAACACAATCATGCTAGAGTGAACAGATCAAGTGAAAGAGTTACAGATGGCATGTTATAGTTATATTTGAATAATATTAAATTCCAAGTCATCTCAACTGCACCTTAATCAATTTAACATAGGCCAGACTGATTACACATAGCCATATAGTCAGGCAAAAATGTATTTATTGTCATAAGTCTGCCAAATCCTGACCTAGTTGGATCATATCTAAATAGCATCATATGCAGCATCTCAGAATGGATGAACTTAATTATTTTGAGATATTTCAGTACAAATCTACTAGCTACAATAACCATACTGAAAAAATACATAGAAATAATATTTAGCATCCATAATCTCACACAACAACTAAATGAATCAACCAGATTTAATTACCTAAGAGGTAATTACTCTTTCCTGGCCCTCATACATATTAGCAAAAAGTACAGTTTTGTACCTACCATAAATGTAGATGTTCGAGGATTCCCTTGCTGCAGTCCTGACAATTGGTATAGTCCGCGTCCCAGTGAATACCAGAGCGGTCATGGCGCCTTAGACTGAGCGTCACGCGTAGGGTACTAATGCGCGCATGACGGCGTCATTTCCTCAGTCTTTTCTTGCCCCAGATGTCAGAAGACCCAAAAAGACAAGTCCCAAAACAACCTGCACCAAAAAACATGTACAAAATATACAGTAATATATACAAAAAATATAAGCATGTAAACTCACCTACACAACCACCCTGAAACACAGAGGGGAAGGAGGAATCCTCGAACATCTACATTTATGGTAGGTACAAAACTGTACTATGTTCTCTTCCCTTGCTGCAGTCCTGACAATTGGGTAGAATCCCAAAGCAGAGGTAAGGGAGGCTGGCAAATTATAAAGTAGCAGGAGCTGACAACATGCCTTGTAAAACAGCTGTGGCAAAACCAGCTCTAGCCTTAGAGTATATAGGCAGGTGATAATGCCTAGAGAAAGTATGCACTGAACTCCAAGTAGCTGCTTCCAGAATATCCTTAGTTGCCACCCCTTAGAAATGCTGTTGAAGTGGCAGTAGCCCTAGTGGAATGAGGCCTAATCCCAGCTGGAACCTCTTTGCCATGATGGGAATAACAAAATGCAATGCAAAAGCCAATCCACCTAGAAATAGTTTGTTTTGACACAGGCTTGCCCTGTGAACTTAAAGCAAAAGAAACAAGTAACTGCTGAGACTGCCTAAAATCTTTAGTCCTGCTCAAATAATAAATTGCCTGTGTACATCTAAAGTATGCAAAATCTTTTCCCCTTTATTTTGAGGATCTGCAAAGGCAAATGAATAGTTTGGTTTAAAACCACACTAGAAACCACCTTAGGCATAAAGGAAGGATTAGTACGTAATGATACCCTGTCCTTATGGAAAATCAAAGGCTCTACTGCCATAAGGGCCTGCAACTCAGACACCCTTCTTGCAGAAGTAATAGCCAACAGAAAAGCAGTCTTCCATGACAAATATTTCAATTCAGCAGTAGCTGCAGGCTCAAAAGGTTGTAGAGTAAGTTTTTCCAACACAAAATTGAGATCCCAAGCAGGAGTAGGAGCTCGGGGTCTTATATTCTTTGCCCCTCTAAGAAACTGCTTGAACAAAGGAAAAACAAAGGTGGGTCACAATCATAGTGAGCTGAAATTGCTGCAGCATGAATCTTTATGGAAGAGAAGACAAACCTTTGTCCAATAACTCAGTAAGATATTGAAGAGCCACACTCAAATTAGGCTCTGAAATCTCCAAATTCTTTGCTGTACACCAAAATAAAAATCTCTTCCATTTTCTAGTACTAGGCCTTCTAGCTTCCATAATCACATTTAAAACTTGTTGAGGAAGCTGAGACCTACCATGTTTCAACACAGAATATGCCAAGCTGTGAGATGAAGAGATTGAAGCTTGACATTGAGCAGATGACCGTCCTTCTGAGATAACAGATGAGGAATCAGAGGTAAAGGCCATGGAGGCTTCTTTACAAGACTCCTTAGAAGTGGGTACCAGTGTTGCCGAGGCCAGTCTGGAGCTATCAAAATCATCCTTGGCCTGTCCTGTCTGACCTTTAGTAACACCTTTGGAAGAAGAGGTAGAGGTGGAAAGGCATAGACATGAAGGTTTTTCCAACTGAAAGACAGAGCATCCACTTTCCAAGCTGTGTGATGAAACCCCTTTGTGCAATACTTTGGCAGCTGGTGGTTTAGTGGAGAAGCGAACAGATCTATGTCTGGAGTTCCCCATGACACTGTCAATTTCTGAAATACATGAAGAACCAGTTTCCACTCGTGGGGATCCATGATTTGTCTGCTTAATACATCTGCTATGGAGTTCTGTTCTACTGGCACAAACGCTGCCGTAAGAGTCAGTTGCAGGCTTAGCAGTCTCCCATAAAATCATTGCTTGCCTGCATAGAGGATAAGAATGTGTTCCCCTTGCTTGTTGATGTACCACATGACAGTTGTGTTGTCTGTCAGAATCAACACCTGCCCTGGAAGAAGTAACTCCTTGAACGCCATCAATGCAAACTGGACTGCTAACATCTCCTTCATGTTGATATGTAGACGCTGTAGTCTGGCAGGCCACTTGTCTTGTATCCACTTTCCATTTAGATGAGCTCCCAAGCAGTGTCCGAGGCATCTGTCGTTAAATCTGACCACAAGAATTCCTTTTGAAGGCAAGGTATTATTTGAATGACAGTGTCCAAATCTTGGCAGTGCTGTGTCCATACATTTTGAGATACCATTGCAGCTTCCTCATATGCAGTTTGGCATTGGGAAGCACCAGAGATGCCATGAACCCTAATGCTTGAAGGACTGTCCTTGCAGTCAGCACGGACTGATGAGATAGTTGATGGAAGTAAAGTGACAGACTCTTTTGTTTGTCCGGTTAAAAAGGCCATCTGGGCTGCTGTATTCAGTCTCACACTTGAGAGGGTACTAGACTGGACTTTATTCACAGAATACCCTAGGCATCTTAGCAGTGCTATGACATATTGTAGATGCTGGAGAAAGTGTTACTTTTCTTGAGCCAGAATCAGGCAGGGATAAATTTGAATGCCTTGATGAAAGAGAAGTAATCTATCACTGCCAGAACCTTTGTGAATACTCTGGGCGCCAGTAGATAAGCCAAAGGGCAATGCAGAGAACTGATAATGAAAATCTCCAGTTCAAACCGCAGATACTTTCTGCAACTTAGCCTTATGGGCACATGAAGGTAAGCTTCCTTGAGATCCAAAGTTACCATCCAGTGATCCTTGCCCAGCAGAGGTAACAGTTGCTGTAACGTCAACATCTTGAACTTGGGAATGTCCAGATAAGTGTTGAGGATAGATAAATCCAAAATTGGTCTCCACGTGTTCCCCTTCTTTGGCACTAGGAACTTTCTGACACAGGGACTGGCTGAATAGCCCCTATCTGGAGTAACTGAGAAACTTGCTTGTGAGCCTCTTTTCTTTGTGGAGGAGGAACATCTGGCATGCCTTTGAAAGGGGCATTGTGTGGAAATAAAATCTGTACCCGTGATGAATGATATCCAGCACCCATCTGTCTTGAGTGATTAAATCCCAATTTTCTTTGAAAAGAGACAATCTTCCTAGTCCACTGGCAGCTGAAAAGGCAGGTCATTGGTTCTACGAAGGACTGACCCCTGCCCTCACCAGAAGTCTGAGCAGGTGAACTGTCTGATCTAGGCCAACCTTGAGCCCTGCCCCTACCACGTCTAGATCTACCCCTAGACTGGGAACCATAAGCAGGATATGTCCACCCCTTAGCAGGCCAATTTCTACTAAATTTTGGAGGCTGCACCTGCAAAAAATCTTTAACAGTCTGCATAGACTTAGCTTTGTCCTCCATTTTCTTTAAAACTGCTTCCACAGGCGGTCCAAACAACACATCAGACTGTAAAGGAGCATCCAAAATCCTGGTCTTAACATGCTCAGCTAAATTCTGATCCTTCAACCATGCATGTCTGCGAAGAACAGAACTAGTAGCAGCCACCAGGAGGCCTGAACAGCATCAAAACCACACTGCAAAGAATGCTTACCCACTTGTTCAGACACATGAACCAAATCCAGCAATTCTTTACACTCAATACCTAAAGCATCCACCTTAGATTTCAATTGTGAAAGGAGATAATTCTGATATTTCAGCATATGAAATTGACAATTCAACGCCCTCATGGCTAGAGTGGAAGAAGTATACTTTCTTACCCCACCTATCCAAAGCCCTTGCCTCTTTATCAGAGGGTACAGGATTTTTAACCACAGAAGCTTTAACACCTTTAGGCCCCTGAGAAACAGTTTCTGGGTCCGCCCTGGGACTCTTAAACAAATACTTATGAGCTTGGGCACCCTATAATACCTATCAGGCTTAACAGGAGCAGGAGGCAAGGAATCAGGGTTCAGAGAAGCCTCTGCAAAAACATCCTCCATCACATTCAACACCGGAGGAATAGCTAAGGGCCTATGCTGGGGCAAAACAAGAATTCCCTAAGCCTTTTTCTGGAGTCAGAGTAATCTTGGCCTTCCCATTTAAAGTGCTCCCTCATGGAGTGAAGAGTCTCTGAAAATGAAAAATCCTCAGGAGGAGAAGCTGAAGGAGTGGAATCATCCACATCAGAATCAGAATAAGTAGGAAACTCTTGCAAGTCTTCCACAGAAGACTCTGAAGCCTGTGAACACTGTTCAAAACTATCAAACTCCTGTTCCACCCTAGGCCTCTTATCAGGTGGGGGCATAGAACCTCTAATCAGAGTAATCAAATCTTCTGCCATTTTAAGCATATGTTTCTTAGGCACAGAGCCGAAATGCTAGGAGAAGCCCTACAGAAGCTGAACTTGGCCTTCCTCTAAAAGAAGCTTTGGCAACAGAAGGAGCCTAACTACCTTGGGAAGAGAGGGAAGAACAGTTACCTGAGAAGCCCCTCAGCCTGGCCTACCTCCTGAGAGGGCACATCCTGTAACAGTAAAGTATCTGCCTGAGACTCCATAGAGACTCCTGGCAAAACCTCTGGCTCCCCTGAGCCTTCTAAAGGACCGACTGCGGTTCCTCACCCTAGACTTCACTGTTTTGTCCTTGCGCTTCTTAGATGAAGCAGGCGAGCATCCGACGGCATAGTATAATTGCAACGCTTCCCAAACACTAACCTAGCACAATCAAGCCTCCTCTTAATAGTAAATCTAGCACAAGAGCGGCAACCAACAACGTCGTGCTCAGGCCCTAAACAAGGTATACACAATGTATGATAATCCCTATATCTGCTTCCCACAAGAAATACAGTTATTCACTTTTTCTGACATCCGGTTAAATACTGAGGCAAGAAAAACCAAAATGTTCCAACGGAGTACTTAGCCAACTCTGTACTCGGTCTGAAACTCCGGTTCGAAAATCTCAGAACGCCAACCTGCACTCGCAAAATTGCTTCTCCCATCGGCAAAAAAAAAGGGGAAATGACGAAATCATGCGCTGATTCCCATTATACCTGACGTCAGTCTAAAGCGCCATGACATGACATCGGCCAGCCTTATACTCTGGTATTCGGGCCGACTGGGACGCGGACTATACCAATTGTCAGGACTGCAGCAAGGGAAGACGAAGAACATCCACAAAATTAATTCTGTCACAGTTACACAAACAACATAAGAGAACCCTCCTCAGTTAACGTTCCAGTGATAAAGCCAAATCTCACCACCATAAAGTCTGAACCACTTAACTCTCAAATAAAGCATGCATTTGAATTCAAACTTACTTTAATCAAATGGACTCCTATACAAATTTGTAAATCCAGTGAAGCACTTGCCATATTTTAAAATATAATGCTGTCTCTCATAAATCCTAACATTCCCAAACCATAAGATATCATAAAGGTGGCAAGTGGTCCTAGTTAAAACCAAAATTAAAATGCTTCATGAAACTAAAATAGTCAAAGTGGTCAGCCTGGAAGCAATACAATTCTACCACACTTGACTCTAAATAGACTTCATTAGTCATTTTGACCCCCATAAGAAATGAATAAAAAAGTATAAAACAGCTTATATAACGTATCAGAAAGTCAGACAACTTGCTAATGTACTCATTTCTGGAGGCAGGTAAACACCCTTTCAGGAAGAGTATCAGCACCCCAAGCTATCAAATTACCGAGAGCTACAAGTTAGGTAAAGAATCTTCAGGCATTTGCATACTCAAAAATAGGTGACTTCTCAGGTTATCTCAGCAGTCAGCACAACTTGCTAAGCCCCTAAAACTACTTATTTAATCAACACCTGTATAACTTTCCTCTTAAATCAGCTTGAAAGAAGGCAATGTCCTTTCCTTGTAAATCAAATGCTGAAGTGTTATAAAGTTGCATTTTATGGCCTTTTTTTCATTTTAAGTATTTTGTGCTCAGACCTAAAAAAAATAACCTAATCTCGCTGCTATGTTCTTACACCTTTGTAATTTAATGATAACTCAACTATCTCACAATAACTAAAATGTTAAAAATGTGCAGAGAACTGTACTAAATCCAGATGCATATTGTTCAGTACAAGTAAAATAAATTGCCAAAGTACCACAAAATTGGCATATCCTACATCCAGTTGTTTCCAAATGGACACTGTCCAAATATTTAAATTCTTTGGCTTATGTGCAGACACTACCTTTACAGTCAAAGCTCACAAAGATAAAAACTCACTATAAAGTGCAAGCGGTAGCATTGTTGCCTCACAGCAAGAGGTTCTCCCATTCGATTCTCGGCTGGAGTGCGGGGAGTGTCTTCTGTGTGGAGTCTGCATGTCCTCCCCACAGTTGGGTGGCTTTCGAAAGACATGTGTAAGGGTGTGCCTTTGTTGAAGGTTGGATGTCGAGCTGGCACCTCGGTGTTCATGAAAATCTGCTGCCAATCATTAGCGGACTGGAGTTCCGCTGTGGCGACCCCTAACCGGGAAAAGCTGAAAGACAAACATAAAGTAAGAACCCAACATTCTGCTTGCAAAATTTCAGTGTTTCTTTGCCAAGAATCCAGAGCAGTTTTTTCTGAAGGAATACTCCTTCCTCGGGTCAAACATATCATGCTTCTATGTACAACTTCTTTAGCCTCAAACTGGACAGCTCTACAAATTTTGATAGATGCATGTTCATAGGTTTGCAGTTAGATAGTAGGCATGCAGTCCAGATGACCGTTGAAGAGCTTAACTCAATTTATACATTGCTATAAAGCACTCTTTGATTGAGTTACTTGCTCATAGTCAGTCAGTAGGAAAAAGGAGACTAAAGGAATCCAAACCTGGACCATAGGGCCCTTAATCCTCTGGGCTACCTACCAAAGTTTTCATTCATGCTGCTGTCACCATTTGAACATCATCTGAACACCAAGCTGCCTTACTGCCCAGATGACAAACTAAAGTGTTAAAACAGAATAGTCTGACCAATTTATTTACAAACTTTAGCATTTCAAATTTTATTCACTTCTACAGATAAGTTACCCTTAAGGAAACCTGCTTAAAGTCATCAAAAGAAGAGTCAGTCAGCTTATCGGTACAATGGACAAATATCTCCATAGGAGATAATGTTTTTTTTTCAGTGCACCTAGCAGCAGTAACTAACTAAAGTTTTGTCCCAGCAGTATGTGGGCAAGGGTTAATTTAGTTATTACAGGACTGTATTGAACATTCATTGTTACTCTAATGGGAATTCAATTAGGAAGTAAAGGCAATGGTTGTTTTATTGTACAACAGTGCAGTAATCAGAACTGCATGTGAGTGCACTAAGCAATTAGGAGGTAGTCTCAGTTCTGATGGTTAGGAAAAATTAAACTGTACAAAGGCTTCAAGACTGAACATTTTAAAAGTACCCACACATTCTGTAACCTGCTGACACCTTACCTTTTGACTACATATGTACTTATTTACGTGGAAGAAGACGGGATGCACAACACTGTATCTATATTTAGCCTGAATCTTGTGGTTCATTGTCATCATGCCATAACCAGAACCATGTGAAATATAAATTGTGCTGTCATTTGTAGTAAGAACACCTGCACGGGACATAATACTGCTGTAAAGTTTCCAGGAAAACCATTCTAGCAACAGGGGTACTACAAAGTCTCCAAGTCAACTTCAATTAGCAGAGACACTGCAGAACCATCAGACAGACTTTTATTTTAGTAGACTCTCTACTTCCTAGCCCTCCCTTCTATGTACAGTTACTGCTGGCAGGAGCAACTTCGGGGCAGAAAACACCCATAATGATTCACAAAAATACTGTATATAGTTGTACATAAGTGAAAACATGCCAAAAAATAACGTTAAAAATTGGTACAACATATGCACTACTACAGTGGTAATTAAGTAAGGAATCTGGTGTCCTGTCAGTACAAATAAAAAAATGGCTGTAACAGAAAACCATCCCTGAGCAAGAAGACAGTGAAAGAAATAATGAATCCAATAATGTATTTCAACCTGCTACTTTCAATGACACGTCCTCTCTCCTTTAATGCAAGAATGACTGGAGTACAATTAATAATACTCGTATAGTAGTATTATTAATACTGACTAGAGTGAAGGTGCATGTCAGACTATGACAATGACAACAGCAGGTTGGAACTAAACATTTGATGCCCTGCCAATAGAAATAAAAAAAGAAATAAAAAATAACACATATTCTTAATATTTAAAGATAACAGCAGTTGCTGATTTTGAAATCCTCTACCTGACCATAAAGAAAATGAAATAATATTGGCCTCAGTAATGCATTTCAACCTACTGCTGTCACTGACATACTACATCACCCCAGTAGTAATAGTGATTGTCACTGACACACTACATTACCACAGAAGTAATAGTTATTACAGCAGTATTATTAATAGTGATTATTGAGAATGTTGTATCATATAATGGCAGTAGTAGTGTGGAACCTTGAGTTTTATTTATTTTTTTGCAGTTATTTTTATTTCTCTTGGCAGGACACAAAGTTCTTTAGATCTCAAACATTGTCCTTGACTTATCTACAAGGTCTACTTACGCATGAGTGCATTCAGCAGTCTGTGACAAGGTGAACTTACAGTACTTTGAAACTATGACTTGTGTGCTACAGCATTCTGTCCAAAGTGTATACGTAAGATTTAACTTCAGGAGCAGAAAGCATTAGCAAGTTGGTGCTGGAAAGAAACATGGCAGTACTAAGTGATGATAAAGTCCAATGTCACTGAGAACTTTCTTTGAGCTCTACATGGTTTTAATCTGCCACTTAATTCATAGAGTTGTTGCAATTGTAATGGGGTATGGTCAGCAGGGCAGGAGCACAGAAGAGAGTTACAGAAGTTTAATGAAAGCAGTAAGAATCATTTCAAATGGATGGCAGGCTAAGACTTGCTATATACTTGAGGTGGGTGGTGAAAGACAGTAGCTGTCTCCCATATATCAGAAGTACCCATGACCTTGTAGATTGCTAATTACAAGGATAACCCAAACTTCATGAGTTTTGAGTTTGGTATGAGTTCATTGTAGACTATTCATCAGCTCTGTTACTCTGAGACACGCTTCCATATGATATCTGTAGACCTACAGCAGGATAAAAATCTGCTTCCTGATAGGAAAGGGATTTCTGCTTTTCTGCTTGGGAATCACTGTAGTAACTCTAACAAATGGAAACACTTGGCCCCTGGATAAAATCAGTGAGAGATCAGATAGCAGTATGTTTATGGTAAATTGTCCCTTTTGTTCCATTTTTGCTAGCAAGTCATCCCATCTTCCAGCTTCTTTCTAGCTAAATACATATGTATTTCCTCCAAGAAAGACCACAGAATGTGCCTGAGTCTATTCAGAAAGAAAAAAGCCAACAGAAAATGTGACTAGTGCAATACTGTGACATTTGCATACTTCCACTTTACTTCGTCCATCGAGATAATAAAATAAAAAAAAATCAATAAATAAGCTTGTTATCCAGGATGGAATACTGATCCACATAGACCCATTTCAGGCTCAGCCTGGGAACACTGCCTGGTTAAACTTCTTGCTCAGGATTACACAGGACTGCTGCAGGGTAGGGGTATATTAGCCATAGTCTTAAGTCTCTGTGTCAAACTGCCAGACTAACATCAGTTCCCGTCCCTCTTTTTTAGCATACTGTTGGTGTGCTCTCAAACAGTAGACTCATTTGGAAGTATTAAAAGCATGCTACTGCATTCCAGGGATGATAAACCCAAGACTGCATGTCACCAGGATAACATTAGTAGTGACTGTACAACAGTATCCCTATTTCTTACCTCAGAAAAACATAGCTGTTTTTTGGGATGATTCATCCGCTTGCCTATAAAGAGATGTCTTTTACTTTTAAATTATTTCTGAATATGTTGCTGTAAAACAGGTTGGTTGGAAATAAAAGTCCTTTGTTATTCAGCTGACAGAAGACAGCCATGAAGGAGTTATGTTCCAATGTACAGTGAACAAAAATACATTTTCATGTGATTATCAGCTGCAGAGAAGCAACGGTTGTTTCAGTACCAGCCGAGCGGGTACCTCCACCAATTCCTCATTAACCTTGAGGAATATCTTGCTCCTTTTAGTCCTACAATGAAAAGCACTTTTCCTCTTTTAATTCTATGTTGTATGCCACACATCACACGGTACCAGTATGCAGTTGCACTGGCAATTTCTGAACTTTAACTAATCTGTCCAACAACCATCGTGATGTTTTATTAGGTCTATGATAGTTTTGATATCTTCTACACTGCAAAAGACGTGTGCATGTACCTTCTGGCCGATAGTTCTAACCTCCCTAAGTGGACTGCATAGTACTCCGTGATGAAAAAGACAGGTCCTGTGTTACAAGCTTATGAAGTGCATTTCCCAGAACTTTAAAATAATGTAATATCTCCCCTTGACAAGATGTTCCATAGCATATGCATACATGGATGTAATAAAAGACAACGTACAAAGCTGAACAGAATCTACATAGCTTATACATATAGGTGATATAACATAGACAACACACGCAGCTGAAAAAGGCAGGAGCAAGAAAACTATGACTGTATGAGTTTTCCACAAGAAGAACAGTAATGGCTTGAGGCCTTATTCTACATACACCCATTTCACATGTACTAATGCAACAAATCTCACTAATGCATGGGGTCATATGATATTCTAAGCAATAACTGCAGAGGACGGCAGGTTGGGCAAACAGAGACTACAAGAATGTGAAATCATAACTGGAGCTGCCTCTCTATACTGCGCCTAGCAAACAGCCACAAAACAAGGCATATAGGACTGATTTGCATTCAAAGCTCAATCAAAGCTCATCAAGAATAAAGAAATTTGAGGAAGTATATTAAGACAGACACAGTTCTACCTTGGTTATGATACAGGAAATTAGTAGTAAACATGTTCCACTTCACTGACTGAAAGTTTTAGTAAGAATGTCTTACTAGAGTGATGCCCTTCTGACTTTTAAACTTATAACTGACCATTCCACAAACGATCAGATGTACTATTACGTGTGTTTTCCCATTCCTTTGTTCAAGGACAAGATGATACAAACACTAATTAAGCACACAAATGGTGGTATCACCACATGGACACACTTCATTTTTCAGGTATTTGCTTTCAGAGGCAGTTTTTCAATGACACTCTGTATCCAGAGAGGCCACTGGTATGACTGTAACACATTTTGTAATGCATGGTACAGCAAAGCACTTTATGTCAAAGTCTTAGATTTATTTATACTATCCTTATTGAAGTTGTACAGCCAAGCAGGCTGCTATATTCTGACAAAAGTGACCATAGTATTATTGTGTTTTGCACTATTTTATCCCAGCATGATACACTTCATATGTTAACTGGCTTGGTGACTTTTCTGCCAGTCCTACTAAAATGTACAATACTGTGCTTGAGACAAAATGGATGCGGGAGTTAAAATACATAGTTAAGGCAGATACCAGGATTGAACTTTTTCTTCAGCATGCAGAAAATTAAATATGTATTAGAAATAATAACATCAAATGAAAACATTTGAAAATATTATTGTCTAACTCTTGCCCACTTGAAGACCAGTGAAGTAAAACCCATTGTGTGTAATGGGCATGACTGAAGAACTTGGCCATCACAGTTTACTGCCAGCACATGCAAAATGCAGGGAAAAGGCAAGATTAAGATTCAGACTGTACTGCATAGAATGGCTATGCAAGCAGTACAATACTGCAAACAAATAGCTAATGCACACTGCATATACAAATGTGACATGTAGCATGGATAACAGCACTAACACAGTTCACAGGCAGCTATACTGTGTTTGCAAGCTGCATGTTACTGAGATCCCATAGATTAGCTGAGCTACCAGTGTTGCAGATGTACCACTTCAGTGGAATCAGTAATTAGATACAAGTGTTTGCTCAATACTCAAAGCTTTATTAAGTTTCAAAATATCTCTACAGCCTGTTATTAACAGTGGCATCCAAATGATAAATTCATCTTTCAGTTAAAATGACCTCTGTTTTTTATATACATTTATGGGTGTGATTCCGAACATCTGCTACAAACTGTGAAGTTATGCTACTACTGTACAATTCAGAAATATTGGTACACACTGTGAAAGCTTGGTATACAATGTGCAAGTCTGGTACTGGCATCAGATTCAAAATACTTATTACAAAGCTTGTAAGTCTGGCACAAGCTAAGTAAGTCTGGTACAGGGGTCAGAATCAGAAAGTTTGGTATGCGCTGTTAACTGCACAGCCTTAGTATAGCTGTATTATTTATGTCTACTGTCAGTTTAAGACCTGCTTTCTTCTCTTATACCTTACACATTTGTCTTTTATTTCTTTGTAACCATCCAGGACCAGCAATTACATCTTTGCTTCCCTGTACCAACTGACACATGCGTGCTAACTCTATCGTTAACACTGTCCCTGCTCCTAACCCATATTCTACACATTACGTTATTACAAACTCTTTCTCTAACAATACCACTACACAAGACAATACATTCATAAAATCTACACACACAGAAAAGAGCACACAAACTACATTTTTATTTTGAGAAAGTAAGTGGCCTGAGGGACTCAGGCCTTTTTTTCAACCACTACCGACCTGCATAAATATAATATAACAAAGACATGTTACAGGAGAGAGGAGTGTGTATTCAGGATGGGCATACAAGTAATTCTAATAAAGGGATACATCTTTATGTAAAGATGTTAATACCTTTATCCAGAAGTTAGGTACAGTGTCTGGGTCTGGGATTTTTTAGTTACAGGTCTTTTTTTAGTTTTGTCTCAATTTCTCTGCCTGTTACTGCATCCGATTTCATATATTCTTCATTAGAGCTCCTTATCATTTCTTTTAATTCTTCTATCCATCCGGCATGTTTGTTATGTTCAATAGGGTCTTCATAAAAACTTCTCCAAAATGTGCCTATTTCATCTCTTTTTGGTGGTGTTTCTGTTACTTTTGCTTTGTTTCCTATTTCTTTATAAAACCTTTCTGAGGCATCAATTAATTGCTTATTTTGTACTCTTCCTATATATTTATCTGCAAACATATTTTTTCTGCTTGTACTGACATATTTAGTTTACTATTCGAAAAAGTGTATGATAAATCCTGAACCGTTTGATACTGAACATTGATTTTTACTACATCTATCTTTCTGTGGATTTTTGATCATCTGTTCCCTTTTTTGTATTATTCTAACAGTGACACTTCTTGTCTTAATTGCTTTATAGTTTTCTCTATTTGTAGCTTCCTCTCTGGCATCCTCCTTGTTTCCTTCCTTACCCTTATTACTCTATGTTTTTGTGAGAACAATTTATCCATTATTAGTTTAGCTGCACAGTATTATATCCTATTTATTTTTGTTATATCAGTTGAATTTCTTTTAATATTTCAGATTACTGTGTCCACCTGTTTTGCCAGTCGTCTAATATTCTGGGTCTTATTTACTTTCTATACTCTATTTCTTTCATCTGCCTTAATATGTCTATCCAGCTCTATGAAGTCAAGCATGTCTTCCCTTAGATCCTTTTCTTCTGGTCTGAGATCAGCTTCTCTATCACTGTTTCCTGGGCTGAGATCAGCTTCTCTATCACTGTTTCCTGGGAGTTTTCTTTAGAAAGTTCCAGAATATATTCCTGTGGCATATCCTTTTCAGTTGCATCTTGATTCATCTGATGCTCCTCCATATTCAGAACAAATGTCTTTTTTGTTAGCCCACCTCTGTCCATGATACATGCTATATGTTCTGTCTTTCGGCTTTTCCCAGTTAGGGGTCACCACAGCGGAACTCCGATCTGCTAATGATTGGCAGTAGATTTTTACGTGCCAAGTTGCCGGCCCTGACGCACAACCTTCAACGAAGGTACGCCCATTCACGCATGTCTCCACACAGAAGACGCTCTAGCTGAGAATTGAACGGGACAACATCTTATTGTGAGGTGACAACGCTACCGCAGCACCACCACCACCGCAGTATCCATGATACATGCTATATAAAATATAATGTTATATATATCTATATATATCTATGTTGTCTTGGTGAGAGTTTGTTAAAACAGGATCCACTATGTGAAGGTACTCTCCAAGACTTGAGGATGGATTCACTTCCAGCAATACTACTCTTCCTTTCTTGCTGATTTTGTCATATCTCCATTTGAACCCCTACAATTGTCCACTTTATCAGCTCCATGCCTCTTTGTCCTTTTTTATGTTTTTTGTGGACTTCTACTTCCTTCTACCACAGACAGGTCTTCTTCTGCTATTAAGTAAATGTAATGTAACAACAAATACTGTTTTTCCAAGTGTTATATGATAATATGGAATGTTATGAAGCCCAAAGGACAGAAAATAAACACTTAATATAAATATGTAAGTAGCTATCTGGAGCTTGACCACAGATTTTTTTGGTTTTTGATGTTAACTCTTTCCTTGAAAAGACAAATTTTCTTGAAATTACTATTATCATTAGAGATGGCCATTTTGACACACAGATACACAGGAAGAACGTCCAAGCTACTTGGTACATTCACTTTAATAGTATGCACCCCAAATGTATACACTATAGTTTTGTCCGAAGTCAGTTATTGACAGCCAGCAGACTAAACACTTCAAGCGATAACTTCTTTTAGGAAATGGAGAGTACGCCCATAGATTTTCAAATTAAGGGCTATAATCCTGAACTAATAACAAATAACAGTGATTTTTGTCATTTGTAAATGTGAAAGCTTGGGAGCACCCCACTTCTCCAATGTTAAGGATAATACTAGAACTAATGAAGAAAATAGAAATTATTCTGTGGGAGATCTCGCTAAGTGCAACAGGCATACTAATCTGATTAGAAAAATAATTCAGAGCAATTAGATTAACCAGCACTTGGTGTTAAACCACATTTAGTCAATGATAAACCCCATTTTATATACAAGAAAAAGAAAACTTTAAAGCAACATCTTTGTTACAAAGATCAGGTTTTTTGTTTATAACTGTATTTACTGCCATTACATCAATTTAGACACTGAGTTTATAAATCCTGTTACTAAACGGACTTTTAAATTTAGTGCTTCTGCCACTTGTTTAATGGAGAATCTCATATATTTTGCTGATTGTGTAAAATGCAAATGTTTTACATAGGTGAAACAAATCAGAAATTTAAGGAGAGGATAGGATCCCACTTATTGGAGATACGTAGACATACTGATACAAACACATGAAGTAAGCATAATATGCAGACTTGCAACGATCGCACGTTTACGTTTAGAGTATTACAGAGTATACATAAACAGAAATGAACAAGAGATACAGTTAATCAAACAGACCTAGCGGAGTATAAATGGATCAATTACTTCAGGCCTGACACACCACCAGGTTTGAATAGTAAAAATAGTATTAAACCAGTTTTCAAAAATAAACAGAGCTATATATGAACCTTTATTCCAGGCATTCATAAGTATAGAAATTTATAGGTATAGAACTTATATTGTGAATCTATGCACGTGGTTTTGTTCTATGTTTTATATATCATTTTTTTATACTTGTATGTTAAATAGTGTTTTATTTGACAAGCCATGTGATTTTGACGTTTCATTTTGATAGGCTGGCAATACATATAAAAGATCTGCATCTAATTAATTGCTTTATGCATTTCAAAAGAGTCTTGAGGATTTGCAAGCTTTGCCTTTACATTTCTTGTTTTTTTTTTTTTTTTCAGTATTAAAGTGTTTTAAATGGTCGGACTCATGGCTTCTTTCTCTTTGGTGGACAATGCTCTGTTAATACAGACCTTCACTTAATGTGCAGCTAAATGCAAAGTAATTTAGGGAGAGAGTATACATTCCACACAACTTAGGGCCTCCCCTAAGTAGGGAATGAGACACTAAATCAAAAGTCTTGTTATGATCCACAAAGGTAATATCTGTAAGAACTCCCTCCTTCCTCTCTCCTTCATGGAGATGGTTACACAGAAGTGTGTATGGAGAGGGTGGTCTGTTCTTATATTAACGTGCTGTAATGTGTTTAACAGTCTTGGTATGTGTTGAGGTAGTATGTAAGTTGATAGGACATTATCTGCTCAATCGTCTTCCATAGTACTAGTAAAACTGTATTGAGCAAAGGCTGGATAAAGCGGAACAGAGTAATGATTTTTGGAGGAAACTTATTTTAGATGACTTTCAGAGAGCAGGTAATGTGCTGTTGGGTAGGGTTAGATTAATTAATTCCCTTAGAGGATGGAGAAGAACGGTATTATAGGCTTTATGAATGTTTGAATAAAGTTCATAATGCTTGGGTGATGACATAAGGGGATGCATTTGAGTACTGTATTCATGAGTGAGGAAAAAGCTGAGTGAATTGGTTACCACTTGAAATTATACTTGCAACTGCACGCGATTGTTTAAACATTGTGTAAGAAGCTGGAGTATGCATTTTCAGTGCAAGTCAAGATGAATCTGTTATGATATCACTATCCACTTGCAGTGAGTTGACTGATCTATCTCTCAAGACATTTCTGGGGTTTCTAAAGTTAAAAGCATTGCAGCATCATGACAGCTGTTGCTGGCACCACTGAGGCCTGCAATGCTGCAAGACTGTACATCTGCACCATTGCTCACACACTATGAAGACAAAATGAGATGCACGTGAGCAGTAGTATGCAGGAATGGACATAGATCAGAATACATTTCAGCAGCTTTCTTAACTACATTGTTAATCCTGTATGCCAGTTCTTAGATATGTTAACTGCATGGAACATTGTGCACTCTGCTCCCAAATGGCTGTGTCTGCATTCAGGCATTATACTACTGCAAAGTGCACAATACTGTCCTCCTGTGCACAAGCAGCATGTATCCATTCCCCCAACACTTTCTGAGTTATTACAGGGAAGCCCTCTCTCAAATGCAACACAACAGAAAGAGTTAAAGCTGTGAGCATCTAAGAAGCATTAGCCTGTCATTCTGGACGGCTTATTTTTTATTTTATTCATGTCTGATAACTGGGTAGGTGGGCTGGTCAAAGACTTTTTTGCAGCCAAGACTCAGAGTGCACTAGAATAATGAAGTCATACTTGGTTACTAGGCATGCAGTCTAGGAGACCTTTAAGAAACTTAGCCTCATTTCTCATTTATCACAAAGCGCTTTTTGGTTAAATGACTTGCTTAAAATCCTACAGTAGGCAAATGAAGGCTGAGTGAATCAAACCATGTACCACAGGAAACAGCACATTAACAACTCATAACCTTAATCCACTGTGCAAAGGGCAAGCAGTGAATTTTACAGATGATGATTACATTATAGGTAGTTTTACAAAATGATTGATTTTATAACAACATAATCTTTAAACTTTGATTTTGACCATATGTGGGTATAATCAAAAACAAGAGTTACAAAAGAGAAATTGTAGGAGGCTCCTTGCAAAAGAGATTAGAGAGAGAAATATTTACATATGAATACAAAAGTATTACATTTGGCATAGTCATGCAAAGACCACATTAGCAGACTGCATACCCATAACAAGGTATATGTTAAAGTGGGTCTCTATCATAATACTGAAATCCATAAGGTTGAGTCCGCTTCACTGAAAATTCATAACACTGAAAAGTATAGAACTGCATAGAATTGCGTAGAATGTACACAGTGGTGTCATTTCTTATCACAGGAGTTATTGGTTAAGTGAGTCTAACACTGTATGTTTGTATTGCAATAGTAAGCATCATGTTGTACCCCCACATCTGTAGGTGTCCGTATTTGCTCTTAAGCACTGATTCATTGTGTACAGTGTTTTTTTCTTTTCTCAGCTGTTGTGCGATTATGGAGTTAGTATATATAAGAAAGGGATGCAAGGTCAAAGCTTCCCTACATGGGGTAAAACATGTTTTTAAGATATATTTGTTGTGGAGAATGTTTTCACTGTTGTTAGTTTTCGGGGTTATGAGTTTTCAGTGATATGACATACACTCATAAAACCAGTAGCTTGAGAAGAGGGGCAAAGTGTTAGAGAGTGCAAGCAAGAGATCCTGGCTCATGGATTCCATTACTAGTTTTTTTTTTTTTTGGTTTTCAGAGTCAAAATTCTTTTAAATGCACTTCAGTTCGTATTTCTTATTTTTTTTTTTTGCTTTTCAGTTAGAGCAGACCGCTGAGTGGTGTGTGTGTGTCTATCTGTAGGAATTTGACTGATACAATTGCCTTTTTTTGTCTTCGTTTGAAGAGCTGGGGGTAGATTTGGTTAATACTGTAAAAGATGACTGGTACAAAAACACCAACTGGCTTTCTACAGTACAGCCTAAGAAGAAGAGGGGAGGTGTGGAAATGTAGGGGGATGACTGGCGTTCTGGTTTTCTACAAAACCAAAGACCTTTTTTTTTTGCTCTTCACCTAAAGACCTGAGGGGGGCAGTTCCACTATGTTGGGGACCACCACCAGTCACTAGATGAACCAGTTACAGCTCGGTGTTAAAGGATAACAGAAAATGGAGGTTATCTTTTGTATGTGAGGCAGGGGCACACTTTCATTAGATTGGAGTGAAGTTCTTTTTTGAACTGCATTCCAATTTTCAGTTTTGGATAATTGTGTTAATAGTTCCAGTTTGCAGGGGTTACCTTAGAGAAGCTTTTCTGTCCTGCTACCTTATGAAATGAAGGTCTTTATAATTTAAGAGGATTGTCATTGTCTTCTCTTAGGCTGTAAGGGGGGGGGGGACTTTATTTAGAGCTTTTTTTTAGTATGGAACAAAAGATGGTTTTGTACTTTAAAGTTTAGAGTGGAGAGAGGAAAAAGTACAGTTTTGTACCTACCGTAAATGTAGATGTTCGAGTGCTAATACAGCTGCAGTCATAACAGATGGGTTTTCCTGCCGTCAGGTGGGTCCTCGGTCGGCCGAATTCCAAAGTCTAGGTCCGGTGTCGGTTGTCGTCGCTTCTTCCCTGACGTCAGTGCAACAGGGGTATAAAGGTACCAGCCGACGCCATTTTCTTCAGTTTTTCTTGCCCCAGATGTCAGGTGCCCCCAGAAGGAAGCCAATACATAAATTTATGCAATAATGCAATGCAGTATAATCACAAAACAGTAGTTGCAAGCAAATACACCATAAAAGAATACCCCAATCAGGTTGTATGAGGAGGTGTTAACCATTAGGTCTGTTCCAGAGGGGAAGGAGGGAGGGAAACTTGGACTGCAGCTGTATTAGCACTCGAACATCTACATTTATGGTAGGTACAAAACTGTACTATGTTCATCGTGCATACAGCTGCAGTCATAACAGATGGGTAGAATCCCAAAGCTAAAATAAGGGTGGTAGGCACTAGGTGGAACTAGGAGGAGCTGGGATGCCCTGCAAAACTGCAGTGGCAAAACCTGCTCTAGATTTGGAGTATAAAGGCAGGTGATAGTGCTTGGAGAAGGTATGCACAGAACTCCAAGTGGCAGCTTCCAAAATATATTTGGGAGGAACCCCCCTGAGGAAAGCTGCAGAGGTAGCTGTGGCCCTACTGGAGTGAGACCTTATGCCTGCAGGTACAATTTTACCATGAAGAGAGTAACAAAAGCGTATGCAGTGGGCTATCCACTTTGAGATTGTCTGTTTGGAAATAGGCTTCCCTTGAGCCCCTGTAGCATAGGGCACAAAGAGTTGCTCTGATTTTCTAAAAGGCTTTGTTCTGTCCAAATAATAGTGTAGTTGCCTGTGAATGTCCAAAGAATGTAGTAGCCTCTCCCCTTTGTTTTGAGGATTGGGGTAAAAGGTAGGTAAGTGGATAGCCTGATTCAAGGCTACCCTGGATACTACCGTTGGCATAAAGGAAGGGTTGGTTCATAAGGAAACTCTGTCCTGATGGAAAATGATGAAAGGTTGCACAGCCATGAGGGCTTGTAGTTCAGAAACCCTGCGAGCTGAGGTGATAGCCAGCAGGAAGGCTGTTTTCCAGGACAAATATTGTAGTTCTGAAGAGGCAGCTGGCTCGAAAGGAGGCAAAGTCAGTTTCTCTAGAATGAAATTGAGATCCCAAGCAGGCACTGGTTGTTTCCTTGGGGGTTTAATATTCTTAGCCCCTCTGAGGCACTGTCTTAAGAGGGGGTGAGAGAATAAAGGAGGATCAGTGTTGCATTCTGCAGAAATGGCTGAGGCATGGATTTTGATGGAAGAGAGTGAGAGTCCACTGCTTAGCATCTCAGCTAGGTACTGTAATATTTGAGGTAAATTCAATATTCCAGGGTTCTGGCCCTTTTTCTCATTCCAAGCACAAAACCGTTTCCATTTGGCAGAGTAGGCTTTTTTAGTAGAAGGTCTTCTGGCCTCCAAAATGACATCCTGTACCTCCTTGGTGAGTAGGGTCTGTTGTGATTTTAAGGAATCTTCCATGCGGCTAGATTGAGTGTTTTCAGCTGACTGTGAAGAGTTTTGAAGTTGTGCTGAGTCAATAGAAGAGGCATTAGAGGCAGGATCCATGG
This sequence comes from Protopterus annectens, assembly GCF_019279795.1. Taxonomy (NCBI): domain Eukaryota; kingdom Metazoa; phylum Chordata; order Ceratodontiformes; family Protopteridae; genus Protopterus; species Protopterus annectens. The sequence continues at coordinate 619,992,986 of NC_056750.1, read as the reverse complement.
TGGGGAATGCGTCAGGCTCCTCAGGAGTGGGTACCAGTGTTGCCTTGGCCAGTCTGGAGCAATGAGAATCATCTGTGGTCTGTCTGCTCTGGTTTTTAATAGAACTTTGGGCAGCAGAGGAAGAGGTGGAAAGGCATAGACTGTCATTGTTGTCCAACTGAAAGAGAGTGCGTCTACTTTCCAGGCCTGTGGATGAAAGGTCCTTGAGCAGAATTTTGCCAATTGGTGATTTCTGTGGGAGGCAAACAGATCTATATCTGGCCTTCCCCATGCTTGAATTATCTTTGAAAAAACTTGAGGATGCAACTTCCATTCGTGTGGATCTGTCATATTTCTGCTTAGGTTGTCTGCCAGCATGTTTTCTTTGCCTGGCAGGAACTGTGCTTGAAGCTCGATTTGCAATTCTAGAGCCATGTTCCAAAGAGACATGGCTAACCTGCATAGGGGGTATGAATGAGTTCCTCCCTGTTTGTTTATGTACCACATTACTGTGGTGTTGTCTGTCCTTATCAATAGCTGGCCTGGATGCAGCAGGTCTTTGAAAGCTATAATAGCATTTATTACTGCTAGCATTTCCTTTTGATTGATGTGTAGGTGCTTTTCCTTTTGGGATCATCTGCCCTGAATGCACCGATTTGTCATGTGCGCCCCCCCAGGCGTAATCTGAGGCATCTGTTGTGATGATTTGGCTTGCTTGAGGCTTACAGAATGTGAGACCTGTGTTTCTTTGGCATGCTTGAGCCCACCACAGAAATTCCTTTTGAAGACATGGAATTAGTGGTATTATTGTTTCCAAGCTGTGGCTGTGTTGAGACCATAGGTTTTTCAGGTACCACTGAAGTTTCCTCATATGCAGCTTTGCACATGGGATTAGTAGGATGCAAGATGCCATGAATCCCAGAGCCTGCAGGATTTTCCTTGCAGTCAGCCTGGTGTAAGTTGCCATTTTTCTGAAGTATTGAGTCAGTTGCCCTTGTTTCTCTGGCGTGAGGTAGGCCATCTGGGTGTTTGTATCCAAGTTGGCACCCAGGAAAATTATTGTTTGAGATGGTAGTAGCCTAGATTTCTTTTTGTTGACTGTGTATCCCAGGGAATTCAACAACCTTATTACAAAAGCCAGATGTTTCAGAAGTATGTGCTTGCTGTCCGCTTGGATCAGGCAGTCGTCCAGATATGGGTATATTTGTATCCCTTGAAGTCTGCAGTAGGCAATTACTGATGCCAGGCATTTCGTGAACACACTGGGTGCAGTAGATAAGCCAAAGGGCAATGCAGAGAATTGATAATGGGTTGAACCTGCAAGAAATCTGAGGTATCTTCTGCAATCTTGTCTGATTGGGACATGCAGGTATGCCTCCTTGAGGTCCAATGTTACCAGCCAAGACTCCTTGCCCAGCATGGGAAGAAGCTGCTGTAATGTGAGCATCTTGAATTTTGGCACGAGTAAAAAAAGTATTTAGGATGGAAAGGTCCAAAATAGGTCTCCAATCTTTGCCTTTCCTTGGTACCAGGAATAGTCTGGAATAAAAACCTTGACCCTGTTCTTGTGCAGGTACCTCTTGAATAGCTTTCATGTCCATGAGATCTGAAATTTGTTTTTGTGCCTCTGCCCTTTGATTGTGTGGCAGGTTTGGCATGCCTCTCATTTTTGGAAGGGTGTGAAAGTGGAATCTGTAGCCTCTGTCTATAATATCCAGGATCCATTTGTCTGTTGTGACAATATGCCAATTTTTTGAAAATAATGCCAGTTTTCCGCCTAAAGGTGCTGCCATTTGAGCCTTGCTTGGCATGCAAAGGGAAAAGTCATTGGTTCTGCTTTCTGAATGGCTGTGAACTATCCTCACTACCTCTTTGGGTAGGTGCTTGCCATTGTCTGCCTCTAAACGATCCTTGAGATTGCTCTCTACCCCTTGGGCGCCTGTATCTGCCTCTTTGGGGTCTGTCAGTGGCTGGAAAGGACCAATTTTTTGAAGGCCAATTTCTACTGAAATGTGGAGGCTGTACCTGTAGGAAATCTTTCACTGTTTGCATTGATTTTGCCTTTTCCTCCATTTTCTTTAATACCTCCTCAGCTTTAACACCAAACAATGCATCTTTTTGCAGAGATGCGTCCAGTAATTTAGCTTTGACATGATCTGGTAAGGTTTGCTCTTTAAGCCAAGCATGTCTACATATGACTGATCCTGTAACAGCAGCTCTACATGAGGCTTCTAAAGCATCAAAACCACATTGCAAGGTATGTTTACCTACTTGCTCTGCACTATGTATCAAATCCTGCAACTCCTTCAAATCTGGTTGCTCAGGTTGTGACAATTTGTTTCTCAACTGTGATAACAGAAACTGTTGGTACTTTAACATATGGAACTGGCAGTTTAATGCCCTCATGGATAAGGTAGACGAGGTGTATACCTTTTCCCCCACCTTTCTAAAGCTCTGGAAGGTAATGGATTTTTAGCAGTGGAGGCCTTAATTCCCTTGGGGCCCTGTGAGATAGTATCTGGGTCAGCCGCATGGCTTTTGTATAAGAATTGGTGTGAGTCAGGAACCCGGTAATACCTGTCAGGCTTGACTGGGGCTGGAGGCAAAGAATCTGGGTTGAGGCAGGACTCCGAATACACATCATCAAGGATATCTAAGACAGGAGGTATAACCAGAGGTCTGTACTGAGGGAGCAAGAGAAAATCCCTAAGCCTTTTCTTGGAGTCTGAGTACTCTTGGCCTTCACAATGGAAGTGTTCCCTCAAGGTAAGCAAGGTTTCCCCAAAAGAGTAATCCTCAGGTGGGGAGACAGAAGGAATGGACTCCTCTGCATCATAATCTTCAAAAGGGGAGTATGAATGTTCCTGATCATCTGAATGTTCTGAAATAATGGAGGCCTGGTCCGAGGAGGGGGATTCTTCCTCCACTCTGGGCCTTTTTTCCGGGGGGGGTTGAAAACCCCTGATAAGAGTAATTAAGTCCTCAGCCATTTTGAGCATCTGCGTTTTTGGCATGGGGCCTTGAGAAGGGCCCTGTGGGGTTTGTTTTTTAGAATGCATGGCTGTCTTAGACTTAGTGAAAGCCTTGATGGAAAAAGAAGAGGAAGGCCTGAAGACACCTTGAGAGGAGGCAGACCTGTCTAAACTCTGAGTTTCACCGCCAAGAGTTGTTTCGGTATTTGTAGTCAGGGTGTGGGCCGAAGAGCCTGCGACCTCGGGTACAGAAGACACCGCCAATGAAGTGTCGTCGGTAGTCAGGGGCTGCGTAGGCGCCTCGCTGAGAACTGGACCACCTGTAGTCGGCTTTGGCGTGGTGTCGGTAGAAGCCGCGGACCTCGTGTGTCGGTCCTTATCTTTGCGTTTTTTAGTCAAAACTGGAGTCGGAGTATCCGATGACATTATGTAGTTAAATTTTTTGCCAAAAAAGTGCTGGGCGAACTCCGCCCGATGCTTAATGGTGTGTTTGTTGAATGTAGCAAAAAAACTACAGGCCGAGACGTCGTGGTCTGGCCTAAGCAAGGAATGCAGAGGGAATGAAAATCCTTATGTGGTATTTGCTTCCCACATGAAATACAATTATTACCTTTGTCTGACATCGGTCTGAGGCAAGAAAAGTTTCCCCAACGGGGTACTTAGCTTTCAAGAAGACTTCGGTTGTGGATATTCGTAATCTCAGGAGCTGGCCGACTGGCACTTGCGAACTGCTTCTGCTTCGGGCACCGCGCGGCAAGAAAGACTGGAGAAAATGGCGTTGGCTGGTACCTTTATACCCCTGTCGCACTGACGTCAGGGAAGAAGCGATGACAACTGACGCCAGACCTAGACTTTGGAATTCGGTCGACCGAGGACCCGCCTGACGGCAGGAAAACCCATCTGTTATGACTGCAGCTGTATGCACGATGAACATCAGGCTTGTGCAAAAACAGGCAGACAATTAACTTTTTGCAAAGTTATACACGGTGTTCAACTAAAAATAAGTGGGTTATGAATCTTCATATTTTATTTATTTTTTTCTGAATAACAGAAGATAACCAACAGCACGGCTTAAAGATCACCTCTGAGAGTGCTAGTATATTTCAATCCCTTCTTCTCTGAATCCTACTTGGACAATCTATAACATGGGTGCGTAGCCCGCAATGCTGTTTACCTGTGAATTAGAATAATGATCCCCAAGAGTGCCTCCTTCACTGTTCACAGCAGAGCGTGCACTGTCCTGTCCTGCTGTGCTGTCTCTGTATAAGCAGCGCTCAATGCTTCATAGAGCGGAATGCTATATTGAGCTGCTGACATTGCACATGTGCTTCGCCGTATGCAGCACTTAACTCATGTTGCCAGGCATGTAATTCAGTCTGTGTTTCACTGTATGGAGTGCTTAACTCATGTTGCCAGGCATGCGATTCAATGAATACTGTGAACTGAGCATTTTAGTCTACAGATTAGATGTCCATTTGTGTGCTTTGCTTGATAAGCCTTATGGAAAGCACTTTTGAATCTTGCCCTGTGTCCAAGTATCCCTCTTATGTTCCAGAGTTACACTAATGTACACACTGTGTTTTTAACTTTCTTGTTCTTTTCCCCCGTCCCATTTCCATGCCCCCAGCTGAAAATCAGTAGCCCATTTGCACCATTTTTCTTAGTGTCCCTGGTACTATTCTCAGGGGCTTTGATTACAATAATCATGGTATGGACAGGGGAAGTGGGCTGGCTCAGCCTGCAGCATCATACATAGTGGCCCCGCATGCTAGGGAAGAGGGGTTTATTTGTATGCTCTAATTGGGTGGATTTACTGACATCATGAATATCACTACACACATCAACTAGCTCCAGTCCCCCTGAGATGCATTAGTTTTACTGGCAATCTGTCCCACAATTACAGTACTTCCCTGTCACTGGGGATGTGTCAGAAACTCCTCCCTCCCTCTCATAGTGGGTGGATGAGGAAGTGTCAGAAACTCCTCTTTCCCTCTCATTTTGGGTGAATGGGGATGTGTCAGAAATTCCTCCTTCCCTGTCATAGTGGGCGAGATGGCAAAGTTGCTGTTTTCAACCCCTCCCTCATTGGTTCTTTTAGCACCCATGTTTCTTGTCAATTTCAGGTGAGTTGGGTTGAAATAAGTGTTGTGTAAACATTCTTCACCTTACTAAACCAAATCTGCACAGCTTGTTCCAGACTTTCTACTGTGCATACCAAACTTTCTAAATCACACACACACACTGTGTACCACCAATTCCTGTCATGAACCAAACTATTCTATGAAAAAAATGGCTAAAAGCTCACATGGATTTATTAAAATGCTGCAAGAGATGAACCAACCAACATTAAATATTTACAAAGAATTATTACAATACTGACAACAAGAAGTCAGAGCAGGAAAAGAAAGAAGATGAAAAAAAAGCATTGCCTGTATTTCATCATATGCAAACATTAAACTCACAGCTGAATATGACACTAAGATACAACAATCTTTTATCTGTAGGAGTTATTCCTTGCTTGATATATTGAATTCAGGAAGACCACCTAGTTAATGACCCTTGCTTCATCAAGGGCTACAAGACAGCTATTCCCCTGCAGAAAACAATTTTAAAGAAGAAAATTGATATTCATTTGTTGTTCTCTTGTGATTTTTTTTTCATTCTAGGGTATGCTATTACAAGTCTTGATATTTCAGTAGGGAGATTACTGAATTTACTTGGAAATATGGTAAGAAGGCTGCAGAAGAGATGTTAGGTAATATTCATAAATAAATGTTAATGGCTTATAAACTCCAGTATTCTGTTTGCTGGTTGTCAAATCTCATGGGGCTAGGTGGCTACCTCTGCATCCTCCAGTACTCTGTCCCAACTGTCTCATATCAGCTGCTATGAATTCTGAGTTTTTGGTTGTAAAAGATGCCACCTTATAAACAGTGAAAAAAACATTTATTCAGAAAGTGATGCTTCTAGTTTGGTTTCACTGTGAATATTTAAGAAATATCAGAACAATGTTACAGCCAGACCAAACAAACACAGATGGTCATAATTTACCCGGGCAAAAAGAAACATTTTTTGCAATGGGTCAAGCCTTTGTGGACCTCCTTACTTCTGTGTAACAACTCCACAGTCACACAACTATGGATAAATGGAAGAATTAAAAAAATAATAATAAAAACAAAAAATAAAAAAATAAACAAACCAAAAAAAGTGTCATCAGTGGTACTGCAACATAAACAGTGCTTGCAATGATTCAATCAGTAGCAGAACAATGTTCTTCAGTGATCTGGCCTGAAGGCAAATGTAGTGTCAGTGGCTCAACAGGTAGCACACTTGTCTTCTGTACTGGAAGAGGAGAAGGCTGTAGGTTCTAGGCCCACTCCAGGTGACTGGACTGCTGACACTGCAGTAATATGTGTGTGTGTGTGTGTGTGTGTGTGTGTGTGTGTGTGTGTGTGTGTGTGTGTGTGTGTGTGTTACACTCCTGAGTGCACTGTCCTTTGGATGAGATATTAAACCAAGGTCCCAACTGCTTGAGGTGATAGTAGCTGATGTGGATGTAAAAGATCCCGTGGCATGTGATGTGAAGAGTAGAGGAATTTTCCAATTGCCAAAGCCAAATTTCCCCTAGTGGTATAAACACCACCTTGGATCACCTGTGAAAAAGGCCACTGGCCTAGTGAGACTAACCCAGTCAACAAAGGATAGGCAGATAAATAAATAAATAAAATGCACAGACAAATGACTTTCACCAGTAAAGCAATATGGATTCTCACACTGGCTTAGATGCTATATGGCCCCCTATGGGGGTGTCTCAAACATAAGGGATCAAAATCTTTGTCTCACCTGAAGAGCAGGCTGTGGTTTCTACACTGCCTGTAATACATACGGTGAAGAACAGAGAATCGGCAATAAGCAGGCTGAGCTCAACAAAGGATTTTGCAAGGAGGTGAGAAATGAGGTAACAAAATAACTGCCAGTCCTGCCATATGATGACATTGCTCCATCTCACTGCCCCCTCACTTTTGACCCTTGTTAAATTGAATGGGTCATTTATGGAAGCTAATCATATAATGCAAATACCTGCTGGTCGCTTGGGTGGCATGAGCTGATAGGGAAAAAGTGCCAGCTGGAGGCAGCCATATAGCTATGTGTAATGATCTTCTATAGCTCCTGTTTGACTTCTGGTATCATGACATGACAATAGGGATTCCCAAGTTAGCCTAGCAGAAGCAGGCATGGGATTAACAAGACATCATTGGAAAAAAAATAAACAGCATTCTTCATTTACATAAGTATAAAACTCTTGCAGTACATAGTAACTAGGGCGTTCTAAAATAGTGCAAAACACAATTGGAGAAAATCAGTGGTTCTTTTCCATACAAAGAGCGAGACTGTCTTTGCTCATTTTCCTTGAATGCAGAGTTAGCATACCTACAAAGTGCTGCAGATGTGCCCCAAAATAAATATGCACACACAAATACACCCACACAATTTTTTCTTGACACCATGGATTAAGTATAGGAAATAAAAAAGGCCTTCACACTGACTTAGCTTTGTAAATCGGACACTACCTAATACACTTTGTATTGCAACCATTAGAACAGTGGTACTGTATACAGAACAGCTATTAAAGGATAAACCAAAAATAAGAGTGGAAATATGCAAGAAAAGTGATTCTAGCACTGAGGAAAGAGCAGAAGAATGCACAGAGAAAGGAAAGCAGGAGAGTCATGTGACATGAAGCCCTCCGCAAAAGGGTGTAGGAGGACAGTATGCCACATGTAAACATGCAGCATTTATAGAGCAAGTGCAGAAAAGGCATGGCCTTGGAAATTAACTTTCGGAATAAGTCAGCCAGAAAACAAAACAACCCCTATAATTATTTCTCTATACCCTCCCCTATTTTTCAGCTCCAAATCTCCTAAACACTTCACATAGCAAACTTTGCCTTATACCTTTTATATATACTTCTCCAAAAAAACTCAGCACAACACTTTCTTAGTTAATCTCTATATTGCTTCAATGTGGAGATATCCACAGCAACCCAGGTCCTAATACTCACCAAGAAACTAGAACATGTCGAACAAATGTAAATATTGTGTTCCTTAACCTCAGAAACATATGTAATAAAATATCCCCCTTTCATGCTTTCACAGACCAGCACAAACGTGACATCCCGGCTCTAAGCCTGGCTAAATCATACCATACAAGACTGTGAAATATTACCTCCCAACTATCACATAACTACATCAGACAGAAACCATAAGAAAGGTGAAGGAGTAGCCCTACTCCACCCCGACCCCATTAATATGCCTTCACTTACTGACAACATCCCCACATTCTCAATGCTTTGTAAACCTTAACAATACCAAATTAATCTGCATCACTGTTCTCTACATTCCATCAGGGCAAACTATACCCATTTTAGAAAACATACTATCCTGGACTTCCCAAACAATCAAGCATGAGACTGTTATTTTAGTTGACATTGACACAGACTGGAAATCCATCTCATCAGAATTACCAACAAATAGCATAAAACCTCTATGGGTATTCTCAACTCATTAAGAAGTTCCAATACACTTCAAACAACTGTGAAACCAAGCAAAGAAACAGGCTGTCAAAGATAAACAATCATACTATACCGACCTACAAAAGGACCACAAACCTAACCCCCAAAAATTCTGGTCTACAACCTCAACCCTATTTAACTCTGGTACAGAAAAAACTTCTGCCTTTCTCTAAACATTTGCACTTTTCAAATAGCCAATGACTTTAGCTTCCACTTAGTTTCATAGTTTCATAGTATAGTACTAGGCTATCTGCCCTGGGGCATTTGTAAGCCTAGTCATAGTGATGTGGCTTTTGCCACCCCCATGAAATGGTACAAAAATGTACAGAATAAATCTAGAATACTGTGCCTCTGTCTAGTAGTGACACAATGAAGGTCCCCTTATATAATAGAATTAGTTTACTGTGCCCCTGTCTAGCAGTGACACAGATGTGACCCCTGGGGTAAACTTACGATCTCCCATCCACTCATCAAGATTTCTCTTGAAGAGAGTCAGTGAGGGGCTCTGCCTAATATGAACTGGGATCCTGTCCCAAAGCATGGGAAGCCTCTGGGTTATGAATCTATCCCTCCAGCATGTCCTATTCATACTTGTGCCGAGGTTTAAGTCTTTAGCACTCACGGTCCTGATGGATTTGGATTTTTTGAGGTGGAGCATGTCCATCAGATCCTGATTGGACATGGCCTTGTACGTCAGACAGAGATCACCTCTGAGCAGGCGGTATGCTACTGAATAGAGCTGAAGTTTCTTTAGTCTGGCAGAATAAGACATATGTTGGAGACCCTTGATCCTTTTAGTGAGGTACTTTTGTGGTCTCTCCAGCTGATGCAAATGCCGGGTGAGGTACATACCAAATGGGGCATTGTACTCAATCATGGGTCTGATGAGGGAGGAATATAGGGGTACAATGACATCCTTGGATCTGGATGTGAATCCCTTCATGATGAGGTGTGCAAGGTAGAATGTTTTTCTAACCACTTTGGCAACGTGGGTGTCAAATGAGAGGTCGCTGTCTACTTGGGTCCCTAGGTTTCTGATTACTTTTTCCGTACTCAGTGGGTTGCTGTCTATGTGATAATTTGTGGGTACTTTGTTTTTTCCAAAAGGGATGACTATACATTTTTTGGCATTTAGTTTAAGGCCGTGACTACGGCACCAGTTGTCCGTTTCAGTGAGGCCTTTTTGTAGGATGTGTGTGTCTGCTGGTGTATCGACTATGGCACCTAGTTTGCAGTCATCTGCAAACTTTGTCAGTCACAGCCCTCCCATGTTTGCTTTAACATCTGAGAAATAAATGCCGAACAAGAGGGGTCCCAGGACAGATCCCTGTGGGACACCACTTGTGACTGGCTTTGAGTCTGACATTGCTCCAGCGATTTTAACTTTATGGGTTCTGTCCTTTAGCCAGTTTGCAACCCATCTAGTGACATAAGGGTTTACTTTTAAGCTGTTTAGCTTATCTATGATGCCTGAGTGGGTATTGTGTCGAAGGCCTTAGCCAAGTCCAGGTATGCTGTATGGACTGCTTTGCCCTCATCAATGGCTCTAGTGACTGTTTCAAAAAGTCAACCAGGTTTAAAAGGCAGGATCTGCCCTTTACAAAGCCGAACTGGGTGGGGTCAAGTGTCTGTAGGTCCCCTATGTCTCTGTTTATGAGTTCCATAATGATTCTTTCCATAGCTTTGCAGACCAGGCTAGTTAAGCTTATGGGGCGGTAGTTTCCAGGGTCTGTAGAGCCACCCCCCCTTGTGGAGTGGGACCACTGTTGCTGTACGCCAGTGTTCAGGTACATATCCCGAAGTAAGGCTAAGGTTAAATAGCATTTTATGTGTGGGTTTAGCTCCTCTTGGAGTTCACGTAACACGCACCCCGGGATACCGTCAGGTCCCATTGATGCTGTGTTTTTTGCTTTGTTTAGGGCGGTTATTACTTGGACATCTGAGATGACAGGGAGATTACATTCAGCTGGGATAAGTATTTCTTCTTTTGGGGGTGAAGGAGGGGAGAAATTTGCACTGAACCTGTCAGCCAGAATGTTAGCAATATCTGTGGGTTCAGTGTATTTTTTGTTGTTGTGAATCAACTCTGAGCATATCTGAGGGTTTCCGCCCAGGTTTCTAACATAGCTGAAGAAGGCTTTGTGGTTAACTTTAGTGTCCTTAGCGATTTTTCTATCAAAGTTTGCCTTGGATGTTTTTATGAGAGAACGTAGTTTTCTGCTAATGTTGATCAGAGATGTCTTCCCTTCATGGGATTTCGCTCTGACGTGCAGTAGCTTCCTTCTTTTGTTATACAATTTGTTTATGGCTGAGGTCCACCAGACAGGACGCTTACATTTGGTGGAAAGGGACTTGGATTTGTTTAGGATTGCATGATCCATGCATTCTTGGAGATGTCCATAGAAAGCATTTGTGAAGGATTCGGCATTGTGGGATGTGGTATCCACTGGCACAGTGGGCTTAAAGGATACCATCTCAGTCTTAAGAAGAGTGAAGTCTGCTTTTGAGAAGTTTTTCACTGTGGTCTTTTGTGCTGGGGGTGGAGGTGGGATATGTATATCCAGGGTGATTAGTTTGTGGTCAGATCTCACTAGTGAGGGGTATACTTCCGGTGTGGAGCATTTTGTCCCCATGTTTGTGATGATCAGGTCTAGTATATTATCTCCCCTAGTGGGAGAGGTGACTAGTTGTTCCAGTGCATTTGAATTTATGAATACCAGGAACCTTTGGGCTAGGGTATTAGGGCTAGAATAATGTACCCAATCTATGTTTGGGTAGTTGAAGTCTCCCAGTATGATGGTATTATGTGATACATTCATATCCTCCAATGTCTTCAGGAAGGCTGAGTGGGGTTCTTGAGATTGGGAGGGTGGTCTTTAACATGCTACCAGTTGTATAGCAGTTTTGCCTATGGTTAGTTGCACCTGTATGGTCTCTGATGCTTCATGTGTTGCTACTAACCTGGAGGTGTGGGTGTCCTTTATGAATATGGACACTCCCTCCTTTGTGGTTCGCCCGGGTTTTGGGGCCGAAAAGCATGATACGAGGTATAGCCTGGTAGCTGGGGTGCTCTCAGGAGCCTTGAACCAGGTTTCAGTTACTGCACAGACGTCGATGTTCTCCATGCTGAGGAGTGCATCAAGTGCCTGCATCTTGAGATTTAGACTTCTGGCATTGAGCAGCATTACCCTTAGTTTTTTCCATTTTTGTTTTCTAAGGAGGTGGGTTTGTCTTTTGAGCCTTGCCTAAAAAAGGCACTATGGGGATGGCAAGAGCCTTAGCCAATATCCGGAAGCCCAGTGGTGACAGGTGTAAGCCATCCCTTGTGAAGCAGGGTGGCTTGTCCAACATATCATCCCAGGCAGACAGACATTGGATCCCCTTTGAATGACACCAGTACTTGAGCCAATTGTTAAAGCTGATCATCTTGTCTTTGTATTGTGGTATCATTCTTGGTGAGGGCAAGATGCTGCTCAGGGTCAGGGTCATACCAGCCTGGGCTACATAATTGGAGAGCTCCTCTATGTCTCTTTTCATGTAGTCCAGGGAGGTACGTCTCAGGTCATTCACACCAGCATGGACAATGACGGAGTCATATTTGTACTTGCTTTGGAGTGACCTGAGTGCGTGTGTTATGTGGTGGATCCTAGCTCCCGATAGACAGCTCACAGTCACCTTCTCCTTGTTCAGCCTGGTCAGTGGGACATCAGTGTGTCTGACTATGGAGTCACCTATTACTAGTGTATCAGGCAAGGTGTTTGGCCTTAAGGGCTGCGATTGGTCGACACACTGATTTATTGAAGTATGTGTTGCATGTGTTTTGTTTTAAGGTGGTGGATTTTTGGATGTCTGCTTTGGGAGCCTCTGTTGTTTTGGTAAGTTTTTTTATTAGAGCCTCCGAGTATGTCTTTGTGCTTTTATGTGTTTGGTTTGCAGTTGTGGTAGGTCTATGTGGGACTGGGATTGTTGTGTGTGTGGTTGCCATCTCCTCCTGTCTGGTCATGCCAGCCCTGAGTTGAGAGAGTTCAGCCTCCAGTTTGGCTATATAGTTGCATCTCTCACATGTATTTGTGTTTGTTGGGAGGAGGAGAGGGTTGTCTGTGTACGAGACAATTGTAGCATTGTCTCAAGATACCCAGATTGACCAGCTGAACTGGAGACGACGCCAGTAATCTACCACTCGACATGCTAGAACAGTATAAGGGAGTGGTATACCTTTAAGGGAAGTGGATATCCACAGGGGTGGTAAGTAGATGTAGTGCTTTACTTAGTACGAGAGTGCTTACTTAGTAGAGAAGTATTGAGAACAAGTGCTAGGCTTATAATACAGTGAGTAGTCTGGTTATACTAAGAGTAGAGCTTCCTTAAGGGAAAATTTGAAGAGCAGACTTGGCGGAGCCAGAAAAAGTTTAACCATGTTTAACTGGCGCTGCGCTATGCGCACGACCGCGCAAAGCCGTGCAAACGCAGATTTTAAACAGTGAACTACAAAAGAGCTAGAAATGGTCCAAAACAACCAATTACTACAGCTTCTTGTGCTGAGGTCACTTCCCCCAAGGACAGGTAGGCTGCTCAAGGCTCCCCACTCCCACTGGTGAGCAAAGAAACTTCCTTCTATCCAAGTAAGGTAATGGACAACACAGGAACTACACCACAGCCCAGAATACAGCAATGCCTGTAAACTGGTCTAAACTAGTCGAGGAAGGCGGGAAAACAAGGATTATTTTTTTTTTTGTTTTTTTTGTAGAAACACACAGAAAATGTAGAAGCAGTGATACATTAGTTACACAGGCTAGCACACTTTAGTGGGCAGCCTCCACAGTTAAATTAAACAAACAAACAAGCAAACTTTCAATCAAATTCGACTAAAATGTAACTTTAAGTGCAGATTTTAAAATAATGCAGCAATCAGTTAAAAACAGTTCAGACTAGTTCAAGGTAAGCTACAGAAGCTATTTCAAGTGAAAAAAAGCAAAGATACTTAAATCCAGAAGGTAGTGGCTTTTCTGAGTTCCCTGCTGCTAGGACCACTCTGTAAACCCACGTGGAGCTTGTCTGAGCAGTATAGCCAGACAAAAATGCCCAGAGGCGGATTTTAAACAGTGAACTACAAAAGAGCTAGAAATGGTCCAAAACAACCAATTACTACAGCTTCTTGTGCTGAGGTCACTTCCCCCAAGGACAGGTAGGCTGCTCAAGGCTCCCCACTCCCACTGGTGAGCAAAGAAACTTCCTTCTATCCAAGTAAGGTAATGGACAACACAGGAACTACACCACAGCCCAGAATACAGCAATGCCTGTAAACTGGTCTAAACTAGTCGAGGAAGGGGGAAAAACAAGGATTATTTTTTGTTTTTTTTTGGTAGAAACACACAGAAAATGCAGAAACAGTGATAAATTAGTTACACAGGCTAGCACACTTTAGTGGGCAGCCTCCACAGTTAAATTAAACAAACAAACAAGCAAACTTTCGATCATATTCGACTAAAATGTAACTTTAAGTGCAGATTTTAAAATAATGCAGCAATCAGTTAAAAAACAGCTCAGGCTAGTTCAAGGTAAGCTACAGATGCTTTTCCAAGTGAAAAAAAAGCAAAGATACTTAAATCCAGAAGGTAGTCGCTTTTCTGAGTTCCCTGCTGCTAGGACCACTCTGTAAAACCACTTGGAGCTTGTCTGAGCAGTATAGCCAGAAAAAAACGCCCAGAGGCGGATTTTAAATGGTGAACTACAAAAGAGCTAGAAATGGTCCAAAACAACCAATTACTACAGCTTCTTGTGCTGAGGTCACTTCCCCCAAGGACAGGTAGGCTGCTCAAGGCTCCCCACTCCCACTGGTGAGCAAAGAAACTTCCTTCTATCCAAGTAAGATAATGGACAACACAGGAACTACACCACAGCCCAGAATACAGCAATGCCTGTAAACTGGTCTAAACTAGTCGAGGTAGGCGGGAAAACAAGGATTATTTTTTTGTTTTTTTGGTAGAAATACACAGAAAATGCAGAAACAGTGATAAATTAGTTACAGAGGCTAGCATCTACAGCCAATCTGATCTCTAACACCCACAATTCCAGCCCCTCCTCTTCCTCAACTTCCCTTCCAGTAGTACCCCCTCAACTAGTTTTGACCTTCTGCACCTTAGCAACCCAAAACTGCTTTCTGATAACTAAGCCAAGTTCTTCTTACAACCAGTACTTACAAGCTCATAAAAAGACTTCTGCTGAAACTTAAACCTCGCTCTACCATAACGGACAACCTCCTTCCCCAAAACCTTAAATTAGCTGCTGATTCCATTGCTTACCCAATCAGCATCTTGCTCAATAGATCTATTTCAGAATCTTTAGTTCCCAAAATATGGAAAATGCCCCATATCATCCATATTCACAAAGGTGGAAAATCTACTGAGTTGACCGTTGACCAACTTTCAACTCATAGCAATTCTATCTCCCATCTCCAGAATATTAGAAAAATGTATACATCAACAACTAATGAAATACTTACTGAAAAATAACCTTCTTACACATACCCAACATGGTTTCTGTCCAGACCACAGCACATCAACAGCCCTCCTATCCTTTACCGAATCTAGTAGACCATCCAGTAGTTGAGCCTTAACCTGATCTAACAGATAACCTTGTATCTGCTATATTTCTTGACATTTTTAAGGCATTTGACACTGTCTGACATTGCATAGTCTTGGACAAGCTCTCAGACTCAGGCATTACCCATACCACCCTACAATGGTTCCAAAGTTACCTGCATGAATGAAAACAAGCAGTAAAGTGGCACAATGGTTCCAAAGTTACCTGCATGAATGAAAGCAAGCAGTAAAGTGGCACAATGGTTCCAAAGTTACCTGCATGAATGAAAGCAAGCAGTAAAGTGGCACAATGGTTCCAAAGTTACCTGCATGAATGAAAGCAAGCAGTAAAGTGGCACAGTGGTTCCAAAGTTACCTGCATGAATGAAAAGCAGTAAAGTGGCTAAATGAAATGTCTCCTTTCTACACAACCCCACAGGAGTCCCTCAAGGGTCTATTCATGGCCCCCTGCTCTTCTCCATGTTTAAAAATGACATAAGAACCGCCTCATCCACTGGAACACTCATACAGTATGCAGATGACTCCATTATTATCTGCACTTCTGCATTACCCTAACTTCTCACTATCACACAACAAACATTTTCAGCACTTAAATTCTGGCTTAATAACTATCAAGTATTCCTAAACCACCCAAAACATAAACTCCTTCTCTTCCTGCCAAAAAATCACTCTTTTGACATTAATCAATCAAAATACACTCCACTGACAATATCTTTCTTGAATAGTCCATCACACTAAACTACTAGGTGTTATTACAGATGATCAGTTAAAGTTCAATCTCCATGTCCAACAACATATATAAAAAAAAAAAAAAACCCTCCAGAAACTTGACATCCTCTACAGAAACAAACACTCCCTGACCTCAACAATGAAGATCATCTTTACTAAAACATTCCTACTACCTTCCCTTCAATGCAATACATATACCTCTATTCTCGCCAACCTACAGATTTCCATTAGATCCAAAATGGAACCGTACTGCAACAAAGTGGAAAAGTTGTCACAAATTCCAAACCAGCATACATCCTTGTATGCCATTACAAATGGTAAACTGGCTAGAATTCCCCAATCACCTCCTCTTTATCCAGCCTATAAGCCTACACCACATAATCCTAGCCTGCTCTGCTATGAACAACACAATCAAACCTTACAACTCCAACAGAACCCTTAGATCCAAAGATAAGAAGCTTCTCACTATCTCCAAAGCCGCTAAAATACCAGGACCAAGCTTATACTCTCACGCTGTTGATAAAGAGTGGAACACACTCCCACTATCAACCAGAAGTACTGCTGCTGATCTAGTACCTTTTAAAAAATCCCTAAAACAGTATCTACACAATTCCTGGCTATGTCAATGCTCTGCTCCTGACTAATCTCTCCTCCAGTTTCTCCCTCCCCCTGTCTACGTGGTCTGCCTTTCAGCTTTCTCTCCAACTCTTCTTTTTATCCAACTAACACTACCTAAAATTTACCTAACATTCCTCTAATAGTCTTCAAGCTTAATAATCCACCATTTTTCTTATAACTGTGCCTTTATTGCCTTCACAACAAAGTGTCTAACATCTCAATCTCACATTAAAAATGAATCAACAACTTTAACTACTGGCTATATCATAGAAAATCTTATAATGCATTATGCAGATATCCTAAGGCCATATTCTATAATCTGTATTATATGCACATATGTTGCACTTCCTCTACCAGTGTTAAAATACTGACCTGTCTGTCTCATTACATGTATCTGTAATAATTTCTCCTGTATATTTTTATATTTACTGTTACATTCCTTGTACATTAAGGTATGTAACTTGGAGCTTTTCTGCCATGGCCTCAACTTAAAATGGGTTCTTTTTGACCCAGATGGACCATCCCGGTAAACAAATGTCAAATAAATAAATAAAAAAAAAAATATAATAGGTTCATAGGTAGGTGCTAGACTATTGGCCCTAGGGCATATATAAGCCTAGCCAAAAAGGTATTCTGGCTTTCGCCACCCAAAAAAATTATTTTCCTGTGCCCCTGTTGAGCAGAGCCACAGAAGTGATGCCCGGGGTGAATTTCCTATTTCCCTATAATTCTGTATAATGCAAAGGTAGCATTGATTTGCATCAGCTATTGCTATTTGCAGTCACTTTTACTGCTGAAACTTGCTAAAGCAAGATATCACCTACATTACCTGCAGCATGAGAAATGCACATTTTTTTCTCAAAACAATGCACACTTGCTAATTATCAATGTTAATTCTGTAAATTCAAAAATGCACCTTAGGAGCCACAGGCTGAGCTGTTAAAAAGTTGAGTTTTTTTGCTGTAAAATCATTTTATGTTGTGTCTTCCTTAACACTCTAACTTCCAGTGATCACAGTCAAGCCTATTTCAGTTTGTTAACTACTTTAGATGATAACAAATCCACAGTGCTCCATTTTAAAACCTTTTGCCTTATCCCAAAATGATATTGTTGTGGGTCAGTCAGATCTGTGAAAATGCTGACCTGTGATATAACCATTACTTAAAAAGTTAATATTTTCAACCATCTACCTTCCACCTAGAACCTACCCATGCCCTCTCTGAATTTCTGAATGCTGCTGCATTGTGTTACAACTCTGAATAGCACATTCAACATTCTGACCACCATCCTCTGTGTGAAGTAAAGCTTCAGGATGTTTCCCCATATTGTGCCAGGGTACTATTAGTACATATCATACTGCCGCACTTACGTACCAGCTAAAACTAATTAAGTGTCAGTTGCTTTTAAGTACTCAGAACAGCATAATTAAACATCCCCTCAACTTTCTTCTCTTGGAGTATAACAGATCCTCAGTGCTAAAGTTTGCAATCTATAAAATGCCCCGATTTGGAATGTATTTATAGTGTCTACACCCACAGTTAATAGAAAGTTTCTAATGTCCTTGGTCAAGTTGCTCCTCCAATCTGCCTACTAGCGACCACACTAGGGTCCCACTTATTTACTTAATGCTATCTCTGGAATTGGATGTTCACTTAATGTTACTTCTGGAATTGAATATTTGCCAGATACCATACACTGCATCTAGAGATTGAGCGTATATGAAGGAAAATGCATGTGTCAGTGGGCCCAGCACTGCATACAGTCAGGATCCCTGGAGTATGGGGGTAAGGCTGCATACAGAAACTTATCAAAAGAAGTATGAAATATAACGTTGAAGTGGAACTGCTCAGTGATTCTCAGGACTGAAGACAGTTCATAGGTAGGTACTAGGCTATCTGCCCGAGGGCATTTATAAGCCTAGCCAGAGTGTATCGGCTTTCACCGCCCCATTAATTAATTAACTGATCCTCTGTCAAGCAGAGCCAATGAAGTGATCCCAGGGGTGTATTTTCTGCTACCCATCCACTCGTCATGGTTTCTCTTGAAAAGTGTTAGTGAGGGGCTCTGCATAATGTAGTTTGGAATTTTGTTCCAAAGCATGGGGAGTCTCTGTGACAGGAATCTATCACTCCAGCATGTTCTATTTATTGTTGTGGTGAGGTTTAGCTCACTAGAGCGCGTGGCTCGCAATGACTTGGATTTCTTTAGGTGGAGCATGTCCATCAATTCTGAGTTGGACATGGCTTTGTAAGTCAGGCAGAGATCACCTCTGAGTAAGCGATATGCCACTGAGTACAGCTGGGTTTTTTTCAGTTGGGCTGCATAGGACATATGTTTGAGGCCAGTAATCCTATTGGTGAAGTACTTTTGTGGTCTTTCCAGCTGTTGGAAGTGTCTTGTGAGGTACATCCCAAATTGGTCATTGTACTCTATGATGGGTCTAATGAGTGATGAGTAGAGGGGCTCTGTAACCTCTTTATTTCTAGATGCAAACCCTTTAGTAATTAGATGGGCCACATAGAAGGATTTCCTAACTACTTTGGCAATATGATTGTCAAAGGAGAGATTACTATCTACCTGGGTCCCCAGATCTCTTATTACCTCTTCTGCATTAAGGGGGCTGCCACCTATGTGGTAATTTGTGGGTGTTTTGTTTTTCCCAAGTGGGATGACTATGCATTTTTGGCATTTAGCTTGAGGCCATGACTTTGACACCAGGTGTCCATCTCAGTAAAGCCCTTTTGGAGGATGTTCGTGTCAGCCGGAGAGTCAATTATGGCTCCCAGTTTGCAGTCATCGGCGAACTTGGTTAGCCATAGTCCTCCTGTGTTTGCCTGTACTTCTGAGAAGTATATGCTGAACAGTAGGGGTCCCAGAACTGAGCCTTTTGGGACACAAGTTGTGACTGGTTTAGAGTCGGACCTGGAGCCCGCTATTCTTACCGTGTGAGTTCTGTCTGTAAGCCAGTTGGCAACCCATCTCGTGACGTAGGGGTTACATTTCACTCCTAAGTTATCCTTTGCCACTATGAGTGATCCTGGTATGGTTATAAGCTGGAATTTCATGCTGAGGAAATCGAGGCCGCTCTTGTATGGCAGACTTATAGACAGAATACCACTTGGGGCCAAAAGGTAAAAAGACCTGGGGAAACAGCTTTCAATGAATCACTATTTTGTCATGTCTGACCTGAAAAATCCCCTTTCTAGCTGCCACCCAAGTCTCCTCCTTTCATCTCTGTCCTTTCTCTTCAACTCTGTCTCTGCTGCTCCTGTCCATAGATTTCAAAGTGTACAAATCATGCACCCCTTTCTCTTGCAATGTTACAATGCTAGAGTTTAAACACACTCATGAACTTTATGTAAGGTCATCTTGGAATATGTATCCTGCATTAACTGACTTACAGATACCATTGTCAAATAATAACTACAGCTGAGTTTTAAAAATGCACAAAACTGGTAACTTGCCTTATGTCCATGAAAGCAACACTCTGCTATGGTGTTATGGACTCTCTCTCTCCCATCCCAAACAAACACTTGTCCTCATGTCCTGGAACAAATCATAATGTGGAACAAACAATAAAATGCTAACATACTAATGCTTAGCTTCACCTAACACTGGATAAGTTAAATATGCTGGTTTTATAATAATAAAGTTTTAATTTATGAAGAATGAATGAATCATTTCATTTATTTTGGATTTTTTAAAAAAAAAATTCCTAAAAATGTGTGAATGTGTGACTTCAAATGTCTTTCATTGAGGAACTTGAGGAAGATGAATGAACTTTTTTGACCCCAAAAATGAGCCTCGTTCCTAAATGAGACACTTGAGAGGTATGTGTTATGGTGCTACTTATTAATTTTGCCCTTTCTTGTAATGTATGCATGCCCCCTGTACTGTGCTCTTCACCATTTGAGAACTCAGCAGTGCATGTCTGATTTCCCTTTGTCTCTATAACATCTACAGCTGAATGTTACAGTTGTATTTTACCAGTGCTCTCTACACAGAAGGTGTCATCAGCTTCTCTTAAAGCCGGTCATCATATAATGCACCCATAGCATTTCAGACTTGTCAATGCCTTTACACACTACATGGTGATATTCAGCTCAATTAAGTTATTATACACAAGTCCCTTTCCCCCCTCACTCTTGCTTAAGTCATCTCACCAAAACTGAGTTTTCTGTAAGTTCATCCATCCTTAAAGTGTGAAATCTTGGATTTGTCTTTAAATTACATCCCATTTGCTGCCAACTTCCCTGCTATGTCAGCCACCCCATGTCTCCTGGAGACTAGCCTTCTCCATCTATGTCTATTGCACCAAGTTTGCTAACACAATCATTAAATCTGATCTTGATGTCTAAATTCATTGTGATAGCAGGCATAAATATGACAACATATACCAAACAGCACCGATCCCAGCACTCAGTGCTATTTCATACACTCACTTGGCTCTTTCCTCATGAGACTTCCCATCTAATACATATATCCTGCTTCTAAGCAAACAATTTTCCACCAACTTCCTGTTAGATACAGTATCAAATGTCTTCCTTAATTAAGATGCACCATAACCTGTGGGCATTTAATCCCCTGGAGTGGTAAAAGACAGACAAAAGTATTAAGCTGGAGTAGTAGGATTTTAGCCGTGTCTACCACCTGCCAGTGAAATGGCATTCATGCACCTCACCAAAGTGCTACTCATAATGGTTTCCAAGTCTTTTCCTGTAAGCTTTTTACCTGTAATTACTTCACTACTTACTAGATCCACTTTTATGTAAAGCAACTAGTGTTGTCAGCCACCTTTCTTCATGAAAAATACAACTTATGCAAGTTGTCAACTTTTTTAAAAGTCAGAGAGGTAGCTCATCTGGACCTTGTACCTTATCTTCCTAAAGTCTTGAGTTCCTTCTCTTCTTTTCCCAAATCACTCTCCAAACTTTCTGTTTTTTTCCTTTACATACATGTTATACCTTCTCATGATGTCCATAACCAGTAGCAGTTTTATAACTTCCTTCCATTTCTGTCTAATAAAGTCATCTCCTGCTATTGCTTCTTAAACTTCAAATGTACCTGAAAAATGTACATTCCCGTTTCTCAACAATGTGGCTGTATTCTGCTTCTCTGGAACTACCAGAGCCTGCCACATAAGTCTGGATGCTTTCATGTAGCATCTTCACAGACCTCTTTCTCAAAATGATCCTCTAATTGTCATCCTTGTGTGGACTGTCTTATTTTCTTCACCTTGCCACTATCTTTATACAGGCTGGTTATATGGTCTTAACACATACTGTCCTCTTCTTCTGATATTTAATTTAATTGCCTCATACATATGGCTTCATTAATGACATCCCATAATCATTCACTGTTCTTAGTTATGGCCCCGTTTCTGCATCATTTACCCATCAGCTGCAGTTTTCTCAGCTGTAAATGCAGATTTCCGTTCTTGTGTCAGATCTTTGTATTACTCCAGGGATACATCACGCAGTGGAATGACCATTTCTGGCAAGTGGTCCTTTTTCTCCTAAGCTGTTGTCATCATCTTCAGAGCATTATTTATCAGCAAATCAAGAATAATTTTCAACATTGTAGGTGACGTTATTTAGCCGAACACCTGCTCTAGTCCGACATTCTTTTCTTCATTTTCCCTATTAATCCTAGAAGCATACACTTTTCAGTTCATTGCTAGAAGGCTAAAGCCCCATAAGTAAAGGGGGGGGGGGGTCTTCTCCCTGCCTATTCATCCACTTTGCTTTGGTACCTGCCATCAGCAATATTTTCTGCATCTGATTGTGTACTGCAGGTACCTCAAGGTACACTGTTTTCTGCATCTGATTGTGTACTGCAGGTACCTCAAGGTACATTGTTTTCTGCATCTGATTGTGTACTGCAGGTACCTCAAGGTACACTGTTTTCTGCATCTGATTGTGTACTGCAGGTACCTCAAGGTACACTGTTTTCTGCATCTGATTGTGTACTGCAGATACCTCAAGGTACACTGTTTTCTGCATCTGATTGTGTACTGCAGGTACCTCAAGGTACATTGTTTTCTGCATCTGATTGTGTACTGCAGGTACCTCAAGGTACATTGTTTTCTGCATCTGATTGTGTACTGCAGGTACCTCAAGGTACACTATTTTCTGCATCTGATTGTGTACTGCAGGTACCTCAAGGTACACTGTTTTCTGCATCTGATTGTGTACTGCAGATACCTCAAGGTACATTGTTTTCTGCATCTGATTGTGTACTGCAGGTACCTCAAGGTACACTGCTTTCTGCATCTGATTGTGTACTGCAGATACCTCAAGGTACATTGTTTTCTGCATCTGATTGTGTACTGCAGGTACCTCAAGGTACACTATTTTCTGCATCTGATTGTGTACTGCAGATACCTCAAGGTACATTGTTTTCTGCATCTGATTGTGTACTGCAGGTACCTCAAGGTACACTATTTTCTGCATCTGATTGTGTACTGCAGGTACCTCAAGGTACACTGTTTTCTGCATCTGATTGTGTACTGCAGGTACCTCCAGGTACATTGTATTTTGCCCTGCAGTCTCGAGGCCAACATGCAAGTCTTTCCCTTCATATTTTAATCATCATCATCTTCGTCGTCATCAGTCCCTTCCACAACTGTTTTATCTCTTCACAAATATATTTTGCCTGTCCACCAGTACTTTTGCTTCCCCTGTTACTTCTACACATCCCAAGTCAAGTATTACCTTACCCATATCCCTATCAATATACTTATCCCTCACCATCCATCTTTCTGGGGGTTCCTGTTGTAAGTTTGAGGACTGTAACTGGGTTCCTCAGAATTGTGAAAGTTCAAGTACAATTAGAAGGAAGTTGCTAATATCTGGAGAGTTCCTTCATCTTTTAAGTACAGAGATATTGCAGTTTCTATTTATACATAGTAGGGCTGTCGAGGGTGTAGTCCCTAGGGTAGGTGCAGGATGACTTGAACACCTACAAAAATTACTTTGATATGTAACAGTGGCTTCTCTACTTTACTGTTTCTCTGCTTCAACTGCACATAATTTTTCATGGTTTTGGAACTCCCACTTTCAACTCTCAAAATGTCCAGCTGGTTGTCCATCTTTTTCTTATGGTGTAGTAACTACACCTTTAGGTTCATTTTGCCAGGATAGGATGCATCTCATTCTTTGTAAGATTTCTACCACCATCCATTCATCACTTCTTCTTTTGCTCATTTTACTGCTGTCTCTTCTTCTAACCTTATGCTCTTCTGTCTCAGAACTTAAGGTATTCCTAATATTCTCACCATTTCAGTTTAAAGGCTCTATTGTTTTAATATATTTTGTCCCAACGCAGGTATTTCAGTGACTAGTTCATTTGTTTCACACAGGCAGTTCGATGGAGATTAGCTCGTTACTTATTCAGTTGAGCTTAATTTTCTCATTGCAGCATTTACTTGGAACAGTCTCCACTATACTATGTTACACTCTCTCTCCTACCTAATACTATGTCTAATGGAATCCCAAAGTATAAGTACACAAACAGCTCTCTCACTCTTTCCTCCCCGTTTCTCCTTTTCCCTTCACCTCTACCCTTCCCTATTAACCATTTCAATCCAGTTTTCCTGAATTCCTATTCATACCTCTCAACATCTTACTGCAAGCAATCTGGACAAACCCTAAACTAATGGGTAGGGGGACAAAAGCTCAAAAATAGGGACAGATTTTAAATATTACTCTTATAAAACTTAGGAAGTGTTAGAATAACAGGATTTGTGTTGGCATGCATTTTTATGAAGGACATGAAGTCTGAAACTCAAATGCACATCATTGTTTAGAGACTTCAATCCTCAGTAATTTGACAGAAAACCACAAATGCTGTGAGAAACAGACCAAACATATCAGGCAAAAATCTGGATATTCTGCACAAATCTGGACAGTTGAGTTGTACATTCCTATTTTATAGTCTTATATTGTCTGAGATCTTCCTGTTTTAGTTTCAGGTTTTCTGCAGCCATGACAACTACTCTCGTCTGTAAAATAATCTTCAAATCTGCACTCCACCTTTGTCAACTCCTGCTATAATTTCAGTTCCCTTACCTTCTGGAAGCCTCTTCCAGAGTTTTTCATCTTTTAAATCCACTTATTACTGCTGTAGGTTGGTTACTGAACATGTCCATCTGAAGTGGTCCATTACTCTGTGTGGTTAACTGCAACATCCCAGTTTCCTGTGTCCATTAAGACTACCTCAAATCTCACACAATCACCTGGACTGTCCTGATCTATCCCCACTAGTACTCTTAAATGGAAAAAGCAACCGAACCAATTTACTAACCCTACTGTATTCGGTATTCCAAATAGCCACGGGCCTTCATCAGTGACCAAGTCGAACTTCTTACATGCATCACAGCCTGCTTATCCACATTGCTCTCCAAGCCAAACAATTTAGTCACAGCTGCTTCCTTTACCTAGCCTCCTCTTCCTTATGTTAGCTCTCCTCTGCTCCACACTTTACTGACGTAATGATACTGTGTTTATTTTGGTACTCTGCTTTGAATACCAGCAGCACTTTTCAATGTTTTATTTACCTGCTACTGATTTTCCCCATGTAAACTGCTCTATCTTATAAAAGGTTTTGTTAAATTAACCTTGATATCAAGTTGTAGACTGAGGTGGGTGATGGTGCTGGAGTTTTAAATATGTACAATACCAATCACCTCTGAGTTCTCAAATGACTGATCTGTCAATGTAAAACCTTCTGTTGGTAAAGGAAAGAAAACAGGGGGTCTGCAAATTGTATGCCATTCTTAAAGACCTACTCTACAAAAATATTAGATGTCACTATGCTGTTAACAGCAGATATGCTCAGTAGTGTACCAAGTGGGACAGGTATCTTCTGCTCAGTAGGATTTTTTTTTAAATGACTAAACACTGAATCCTTCATCTTTATTGGTGCATTTTTAAAGTTCTTGCTAAAACAAAGAACACTGAAAATGATGGTAGTGCACGACCATAGTTCAAGAACACACATCTCTATAAACAGGTACTGAAAGAAAGTAGATCCTTCCAACTGCTGTAGACCCAAAAAATTCATGCAAAGCCAATATTTACCAAGAAAAGTACTACAATTACTTATTTTCTAATAAAATGTGCAATACTGTAGAATACAGTAATTTTAAACAATTTACATATTAATCTTACAGTAATTTTAAACAATTTACATATTAATCTTAAAGAGAGAAGTGGTGGTTTATTACATACCTGGGAACACCAGGAGGTGCACGGTTGGGTCTAGATGGGACTTGAGGTGGAGGCCCAAAAGGATCAGGAGAGGCACCAGGCCTGGAGGGTACTGGAGGAGCACTACCTACTGGGGCTCCAGCAGGAGGGGGTCCAGGGGCTGGACCCCGAGATAAAGGCCTGGCTGGTGGGACAGCTGGAGCTCTTCTCTGTGGGGTTGGGCTAGATGTAGGAGACCTGAAAACATAAGAAACACAAACAATACATATATTAATAAATGCTGTTATTTGTAACTCTTATTCAAGTGGGGATAGTTTATGAAAAACAGCTGCATATAGATTCATAGGCAATCAGTCTGCAAACCATTACGATCCTAGCCAATAACCAGAGGTCATAATCAAATCCTGTATTTTGTATCTGTGTGGTAAAGACCTTAACTATTATGCCCCCCCCCCCATATTTTGTATTCATATCCCTGGTTCCTAGACAGCCACTTTTTTCTACCTTCATGGAATACAGAGATGGCAAAGTCTTAGTCTGTGTTTTTGTTTCTCTCTAACATTTTGCTCAATCCTTGCCTCCACAGTTACTGCCCTACAGTATTTTCTTCACTAAAATACTTTTGAAACTGCCTTCACTACAGTATACCCAATAATCGTTTCTTCTTAGAGTTGTGATTTTCTGGTCACTAATTCAGAACACTTTCCATGAAATGTAAATGTTTCTTACTACCCTACACAAGATACTACCCGAGTGTTAGAATTACACTGCAATCTCTGTTGTTTAAATTACTTTTTCCACTAAAAACTGAATACAATTCACATCACATTTTAGAATGCCTCCTTCTGCTTCCTGTAGATTACATATATATTTAATCTCTCTTGGTTACTCTGAATCCCCTACATCATTCAGTCTTCAAATTCAGTCATTTTACATCACAGTAGCTGTTATTTACAGTTGCAGAACTGGCCTTAGTGAAGCTAATCTGCAAACTTTTTTTTTTCACTACTAGATAGAAACCAAGGTTTCTGGCAGATAAGGCCAGATATTTTAAGCTCCACTTTGTGTACATTTAATACACTATTAGGAAGGTACACATTCCACTGACTTTCATAAGGCATTTTAAATGTCACACGTAATTGAAGGTTCAAAATATGTAAACATAATTTTTGATCTGCTAGTGTGGGGAAAGACATAGCAGAGCAGTGCAAAAGGATGAGAGACTGATGTAGCTGCTAAGTACATTAAGACAATATAATTTCAAATTAAATAAGAAAAACCTGAAAAACATGACTGAGAAGTCTGATATGCATGGGTCATATTCCAATAAAACAGCGACTGAATCCCAATAAAAAATAGTCAAGGTAGCAGTGCAGATGCCACCGCCAAAGGATAAGCAAGCATTACAGATGTTTTTTTGAATAATGCAGTATGTTACATTATATTACAGCATGCTTACAAAAGTGAACGATAAATAATCGACCCCATGTAAGTGAAAGCTTACAGCATCGAAACCGCAGAACAGCAATTTTTTTTCCAAGGGAAAAAAATCATTGTTCCAAAAAAACAAAAAAAACTTTAAAACATTACATAATTTGTGGGGGGCTGTGCCCCCCACACCCCCTACTTAAATATACCAACTCCGAGATCGCACTACAGTGCTGAAAACGGCAAAGTAACAAAAGCGACCAAGTGAATTATTTTCCAGAGAAAGAATTCGCTGAAAAGCCGCTTTGCTATTTTGCCTTTTCGCTCTGTTCGGTTCTATCAAGATGCATTCGACTACCTGAGTCTGTGATCTGGTAATAGGAACCCTGTGCACCTACTAGGTCTTAGATAACTATACCAACAAAAAATATTACAGCAGGATGTAGCACAAGAATGTGGCTATGAACAGGAAAATAGTTTAGAAGTGCTCAGAAAACTAATCATAGATGCATCATTATTAAAATAATCTGATATGGAGAAATCAGTCTTATTCTATTTAAATTTTAACAGTTAACAGTCAATATTAATATCTAAAGTTCTTAACATTAACAATTTTGAATAGCAAAGTACAGACAAAAAGTGTCATATACAAGTGGGTAGCTATCCTGAATCACAGACAGTTGACAATGATGCTACTTTTTAGGTGTCCCAGCAGTAAACCTCCAGACTCTATTCTACATAGTATGACTTTTATATCAATGAACTGATACCACATCAACGACAAGCTGTCCACATTCAAGGTCTGAGATCTGCACTTCCTTCCCTGTGGTGTACTTAGCTGAATTAATGAAGCAACTGTGGAGCCTATAGTAAGCGTGGACTCTCTGCAGCAGTCCAGAGATGGTACTACTCAGTTTGTGTAACTCAGTGGAACAAGACAGGTTTTTTGATAGCTGTTGGATGGGACATTGCCCAAGAGCTGTGAATTACTCTCAGAGATACCCATTTCTTCTTTGACTATATCGAGGTGTTTCTGTGCTCCAAAGAGCATGGTTTTGTTTTACTAAGATTAACTTTGAGGTTCAATAATTGAAGAACAGTCTGGAATTGAGCTGGATTACTATTAATGGCACTTGCAGTTGACTTAGAGGATTCTCGTGATGCCCAGATGGACATGCCATCTGCACATAACATATTGTTGTTGCTTTGGAAATCAGTGAGTGCACATGTTTGTACGAAGTAAATAATGGTAGCCCAGTGATGAGGCCCTGCGGGAAATATGACTTGATCAGCGGCAGCTGAGACTGGACCTGTTCAGTGGTCATTCGGAAGTATCAGGTATTACAGACAGAAAGCAGCTTAAAGTTGGAAAGCTAAAGCTGAAGTGACAGCTCTTTAGTATCAAAATCAAAGGCCTTGGAGAGATAAATGAAGCCTGTGTGCTTCCACTGGATGAAACATTTTATTTCTGAGGGTGCATATGATGGTAGTAGTAGTACAATGGCTTTGCTAAAGCCACACAACTAAAGCAGCTATACCCTTCCTAAAATCATGCTGAAGGATGACCACATACTTCAATGTGAGACTCTTACTGGACAGATGCTGACATTTCCAGGATTCTGACAATAGGGAATAGGCTTGTAAGAGCTGGACTAATTTTTGGTCTAGAACTTGGGATCCGAGTAATATCTGCTCTTTTCCAAAGCCCAAGGAAGGCACATATGGAGTGGGAGCTACTAACGCTGTGCTATAGTTAGACAGAAATAAAGGTGTTATGAGCCTGTAGGACAAAGGCCATCAGACATTGCTCACCCAAACTAGGTATGTCATTTTGCCAGTGATTTACTTTGGACAGTGACTCTGTGGTGAAGGTGAAGTCTTTAGAGAAACCCGAGGGGTTGGGAGGATGGCCTAATGGTTAAGGTGTTTGCCTTACAAACACAAGGTGCAGGGTTCGAGTCTCACAAGGGATAATTGGCTAAGCTTAAAATGGCTCGCAAGGGCAGTTAGCTTAGTACTAACCTATGAACCTATAATAATGTTTTGAACTATATAATTTGGAGATGAGACAGAGCTGCAGACTGATCAGAAATGAGTGATGCATAAACATTTTCAGACAATTAAATTATCTGTCTTGGCTCCATTACTGGATGCCTACCAGTGGTGAGTGAGAATGACTTGAGGTTTTGCTATAAATAAGATTACTTACTTGTTTCTGAGCTCCTCAGACATCCAAGAAGTGAGTATTATTTCTGCTGCAGAAACTGTATCTTAGCTTTAGTAATTAGCTTTCTGCACCAGATCCTAGTCAGCTGTAGTCATGACCTGCATTTAAAGATCTTTTGTATTTAAGCTGGAAGCTCACTATGGGTTAGAGGCCTGCATGTGGCTCGGATGTTATCCATGATGAATGTGGCTCTTTTATCCTGCTTTTAAGTAGATACAGTAAGATATGAACGTTGTGCTTCTTAGATGAACAGCAGTTATCTTGTAATGTAACAGGCAAGTACTAAATACATTAGATTACAATCCAGTGCAAAATTACTGATTGCAAGCCTGACAAATTATTTTCCTCTTTATGATGCTGTTTTTTTTTAAAGCTCAGATTAAGGTTATGATATGGTGGTCATTGAATATTGGATTATATACCACTGGTGTCTGACATATTGAGTAGTGCTGGAGTTCAACCATTCAAAGAAATTGGCAGTATCTAAGCTAATTATATTGTTTTGTATGTATCTGGACTCAGTATAGCTATACAGTGTCTATTTAAATGCTGGTGATTTGAAAATATGATAACTGAAAATGATGGTATGTATATGAGATGAATACTGAATTTTCTTTTTGGCTCCTTGTGATGGTTTATTGCTGATAGGATAATGTCATCTGTTACTTCTTAGCTGTTTGGTGAACAGAGTTTTTTATTGAAGTATTTTATAAGGTGTGTATTCATAGTGTTTATCTTTACTGGGATTTAGTCTGGTAAATTCATAGCCTAATTTTGAGAAGGCCTGCACTTCAAGTATAGCAAAAGGAAGGAGGATGCCTTCTCTTCTGACTGAAGATTAAAGTCCCCCAATCAATGCAGTTTAATAAGATTATTAACGTGATATCAGTTTCAAACTGAAGTGAGCAAGTCTTGTGACATTTGTAAACTAGCCAGTTTGCCTCATAGGCAGTGTGACTTGTGAATGTGGTGACCAGTGTACTGCTGATACTGCCCCAGAGTAACAGTATACACCACCCAGTTATTTAGCCTGGTATATGACACTGATAATTGGAATTGTTAAGTACATGTGAGGGAATGGTAACAACCTATTTCAAACACATTCATGTCATTTTTACTATGTCAGGGCTCTGACGTTGTAGACACACTTCATCCATCCATCCACAACCCCTTTTTTCCATTTCTGCACGTAGGTTTTGGGTGTCACATTAACAGTAGCAGTCATCTAGTGCCAAGGTTCACACCTCCTTGTGGCTAGCCCTGCCGCTGTTGTTCTTCCATACCACACACTTGCATGCACACTCACACCTATGGCCAATTTAGAGAATCCAGTCCACCTACTGCATGTTTTTGGAATGTCGGAGGAAACTGGAGCAGCCAGCAGAAACCCATGAGAACACAGGAGAGGTATGCAGAGTCCACACAGAAAGCACCTCAGCCAAGAACCAAACCAGAGAACCTCTTATTGTGAGGCAACAGCTCTATCCATTACACCACTGTGCCACCTACACTAGGGCCTATATAAGCCTAGCCCAATGGTACCCTGGCTTTTGCCACCAAAGAAAATAATTTTCCTGTGCCCCTGTCAAGCAGAGCCACAGAAGTGATCCCAGGGGTGAATTTCCTATCTTCCATCCAATCATCAAGATTTTTCTTGAAGAGTGCTAATGAGGAGCTTTGTTTGGTATAGATAGGTAGTTTGTTCCAGAGTATGGGAAGTCTCTGGGACAGGAATCTATCCCTCCAGCATGTTCTGTTTATTGTGGTGACAAGGTTTAAGTCCCTAGAGCATGTAGCTCAGAGGGATTGGGATTTCTTTAAGTGGAGCATGTCCAACAGCTCTGGGTTTGACATAGCTTTGTATGTTAGGGAGAGATCACCTCTGAGTAGGCGATATGTGACAGAGTAAAGCTGGATTTTTTTGAGATGGTCTGCGTAGGGCATCTCTTTGAGGCCGGTAATCCTCTTTGTGAGGTATTTCTGCGGCCTTTCCAGTTGCTGTAGATGTCTTGTGAGGTACACACCAAAAGGGGCATTGTACTCTATAATGGGTCTAATGAGTGATGAGCAGAGGGGAACAATGGCCTCTTTTTCCTGAATGAGAAACCGTTTGTGATGAGGTGTGCCACGTAGAAGGATTTCCTGACTACTGTGGCGATGTAATTATCAAAGGAGAGACTACTCTCCACCTGCATCTCAAGGTCACTTATCACACTTTCGGTGTTAAGTAGACTACACGGATTATGAAGTTACATTAGCAGCCATGCTAACAACATAATGTAACACTGCTATGTGCCTTCTGCTAAGATTTCATAGGTGGCCATATCTATAGAAGTACCTACGGATACACAATACGACCCACTGGTACTGTACGTTATGGCACCACATTATTTTGTTTAATGCATCTGAAACACTTGGGACTGCAAACCAACACAGGGACAAGTACAAGGTCACCTACACACTGTTGCAGGGTCAGACATACAGTGGTTAATAAAAGCTGTTGCTGCTTATTTATGCAACTGTGCTACAACCTGCAGCAAGTCTGTTTTACTTTGCAGCTGAGGTCTACTCAAGGCCATTGGTTTCTGCCAGAGATTTAACTGACTAGGTAGTAGAAAATCATCATGACACACTCGTAAAGGCCAAGTCTGAGGTTTGTACTGTCGATTTATCTCAGCTCAATTTATTTTATATAATTATTTTGTTGAAGGGGACTTTCTTGCTGGGCAAATTCCATTTACAGAAATGGCCATGTGAAAAATACTCCACTGAGACACTACAACTAGAACAACAACAAAAATAAATGTCGCCAATATTCAATATTTACACTTAAAGTTTATAATACATTCACTATGATACAAAATTAATATATATTTTTGACAGATTTTCAGAGTACATACAGCATAGCTAACTACTCTAATATAAGCCTCTGTCTCTTTTGCCATATATTTTGTAATAACTTATTAGCTAATGCCTGCTAAGTACCTTCAGTATGTCTATGGGAAGAAGAAAAAAAGTCTGGGTCTCTGACTGCCTTCTTAGCTTCTCTTCATTGTCTGGAATTAGAAAGATGACTTTAGTTGCAGAAGACCTGGGGATTCCAGCTAAGCCAACTGATCACATAGCATGAACGGATAAAGTCCTAATTGTGACCCAGGAGATCTGGGAATTGATTAGTAACACTGGTATTGGCAAAGCTTATGAGAAAGGGTGGCAGTGAGTGGTTGACATTCTGCAGAGATTGAACCCACTGCAGTGCTTGGCATCAGAGCATGGTATACAGTGCATGGCCAGGGATGACTGCTTGGCTCTACCAAACTATGCTCTTGTGGTGATCTTCACAGAGCATTTACAGAAATGTGCATGCTGACACAGGCCCTAACATTTGCAAACATGCATGTTTTCTGCTGCTGAAGGAAGGGATTAGAGCCAGACAATGGAAAAATGAGTTATCGCTGCCTTGATGAAGGACGAGTCACATCTGGTTCTTGCTTAGGTGATAAGGAACAAATCATTAAGTTCATTGCAGATGCTATGTGGCTGGCAGGCATGGAGATGAGAAAAGTACATAATAATAATAATAATAATAATAATTGGACCAAATGATGGAATGGGAAATGCTTCCTTGGATATGACTATAGCTCAGTTTCCCAAAAGCAAGTCAAAACTAGTTAAATTTGTGGATTAATCTCTTCAGAATACTAGACAGATTCAGCATACTTTATCTGATATGTCTCATCATCTTATGGATTTATTTGCTGGATTATTGGAGTCTAGGCATACCTTGGTCATGGTAAAAGCCAAGACAGAAGTCCTTGAACTAAAGGATGTGGAGAATAGAGGTGATTGAAAAAATCTTAAATTGTCAGGAATTCCAGTGAGGGCAGAATGGGATATCAGTGTTTCCTACATCAAACATATGACTCATGAATAAATTGAGCTTCCAGAGAACCAGGTGCTAACTGAAAGGGCTCATAAGATTTTTATACAGATGAGTAAGGCAGGATGGCATTCCATAAAAATAACAGAGTAGCAGCAATTTAGAGGGAAAACATCTTGCAACTGCTGTGAAATGCTGGTAAAGTAAGTAAAGGCAAAGACGCTAGAATGATTTATGACCATTTTTACAGTCATAAGCAAGCAGATGCTTAAACAGTGTTCTACCTTTTATCTGGATATGTAAACTGAAAGGTCTCTGGTTCCATTTAATTTATCCTGCAATTTCTATGGATTACTTTATGAATTGATTGTAAATTATTCAAAACACCAGAAGTAGTTATGGCAGCACTGTAGACAATAGCATCTCTACTTACAAAGATAGAATTTAATACATTGCATTACTGTCTGTACACTGTCCCATAGTAACTAAAACAATAAGAAATCCACAGAACCATGTTCTTGTTTTTCATACATGGATGTAACCAATCAGCAAACTATTCTGGTGGCTGGACAAAAAAAAAAAAACACTATTAAAAGTAATTAAATCTGGTGAGTGGATAGTAATGACTCTTTGGATCTTATTTTACATTTCAGGCATTTATGTTTAACAGCCAGTTTCCCCCCTAATTATTCTGGTACACCCAGACAGCAGACAGCGGCCTACTGTGATTTCAGACTATTACATGATGTGCACTATATAACATTTAAAATCATAAAAACTAGCTGAAAATCAGTTTAAAATGCTTAATCTGCATTCTGAACTACTGGGCCATATATGATATGTCTTGTAATAGTCAAAGAAAAGCTAGTTAAAAAACTAAAAATTAAAGAAATCAAAGGATAAAACAGCTGGGTAACAGTACTTTAAATCTCTGTTTTACTTACATACCACACACAGACTCTAACAACCTCGTGATCTGATTAATCCCCGCTACGCTCACCCTTGCTATACTCCGCGCTTCATCCTGCCCCCAAATTCCACCCGCCCCTAGTGCTGCTAAATTTATTAAAGCCACATCCTCACTCATTGAACCAATTAGTAACAATTGAATCATTAAAAAACCCACTCACCCATCCACCCTATTTCTCTTATTTTATAATAATCTGAGCAGCACACAACAGCTATACTATGGCACTGCTGCCAGTTCCACCCAAATTAATTATGCTACTCTGCCTAATATCTCTGATGCTTATCTCACGCATACTTACTGCCTATGAACATCAGAACTTTCATGGTTTCCATTACCCAAGAGGTCAAACAAACACACTGATAGTACCAAATAAGTTAGAACACTTAAAGAAACCCTTTATAACTAACCCCTTCCACATCAAACACCACCTACCCATTAGAACAAGATATTGCAATCCCAGTATCAGAAGATACTATATCCAAATCATCAGATTTTTAAAGATGATAAATCACATTAGAACCTCACAATCGATGGGGACATCCTCCCAAACGTTGGCCCATTCTCAGGCAAACACTCTAACACTAGTACTACTTCACCCTATAACCTACAAACTTTAAACAAACCTCCTAACTCACTCCTAGTCAGCCACCTAAACATTAGGAGCTTAAATAATAAGGTTCAACACCTTCATGCCCTCCTGGATTACCTTTCCCCTGATATTCTTTGTCTTACTGAAACCTGGCTCAAACCATCAACTTCAGACAATGAGGTTATACCACCAGGTTATAATATATTTAGGCTTGACCGTAGCACTAGGAAGGGAGGTGGGGTAGCTCTTCTTTACAAAACCACACTAGAGATGAGCAATGAAACCCCACAATCCACATGTGTTGATAAGGCTGAAATTATCCTTACTAAACTGCATATTAATAAAAACAAATGTATAAATATTGGCTGTGTCTATAAAGCCCCAGGTAATAACATAAATATTCTAGAAGATATACTATGCTGGCTGTCAAGCAACTACCCCCCCCCCCAAGAAACCATTGTTCTTGGTGACTTTAACATAGAGTGGAACACTTGTTCCTCAGAACCCCCTATTCACCATGTAAATCTACATGGATTCACACAGGTAATATCCACCGCCACTAGGATAAGTAAACCCAACAATAAAGAAAGTACCCTAGACTGGATACTTATTAATAGTCATCCCCATGTGTACAAATCTGGGACTCTGCCTGATGATATAAGTGATCACTTTCTCACCTATATAATCAGGCAAAAGGCTGACATCCCAAACCTACCCACTTATAAAACAATCAGGAACAAGGAAAAACTTCAACCCCACTAACTTCCAAAATGATCTCAAATGGTGTAATTGGTCAGCCCTAAATGATCCACCACTTGAAGAGGCTGTGAATTACTTCAATAGTGAATTCCTAGCCATCCTTGATTCCCATGCACCAGCATGATCAACTAGAACTAAAGCAGTAACTGCCCCATGGCTTTCAGTAGAAACCAGACAAAAAATCTCACTTAGAAATAAGGTTTGGGCCACTTGGAGAGCCACTAAAGTCCCCAAAGACAAACATTAAATACAGACAGCTGAGGAATGATACAAAAAATCTGTTTTGACTGACAAAAAAAAACTATTACTGCCACCTACAACAATAATACCATAACAAACCTCAGAAGTTTTGGGCAGGTATAAACAAACTTCTCCAACCAGGGCAATCTATCACCCCTATCCCCTCAAGTACCAACCAAAAACCTCCAGCAGAAGTAACCAATACCTTCAACAGTTTCTTCACAAAAACTATCTAGCAACTAGTCAGTCAGTTACCCCCCAGTTGCTCACGTCCAGTTACCACGCTGCCCAGTTCTCATCTCACCTTCAACTTTCAACCAGTCTCCACATCTTTTATCTGTACATTAATTAAGAAACTAAAACCAACTACCCTGTCTGCTGATCTCCTCCCCACAGAGTATTTACAAAAATCAGCCAAAGCTATAGCCTACTCAATCTCCATACTGATCAATAGAACTATATCTGAAGCTACTGCCCCCTCCATCTGGAAGATGTCCCATCTAATCCCACTACATAAAGGGGGCAGCTCTACCGAACTCTCAAATTACAGACCCATATCTATTTTGTCACCACTAGTCAAAATTATGGAGAAATGCATTCATAAACAACTCCTGAACTATCTCATCAAATACAAGCTCCTGACCTACTCTCAACATGGTTTTAGACCCCACCACAGTACCACCACAGCCCTCCTCTCCTTTTCTAATATAATAAATCATAACTGTAACAATAACCAACTTTCCTCTGCCCTCTTTCTTGATCTCTCCAAGGCCTTCGACATGGTTAACCACCAACTACTAATACAAACACTGGAAACTATTTACCTGGATAACCAGGCAACCCAATGGTTTCAATCTTACCTGAATGGTAGACAACAGGCTGTCCTATGGAAGAACAACATATCTACCCTCCTACCTATTACCCTTGGAGTCCCGCAGGGCTCTATCTTAGGACCCCCCCTATTTTCGATCTTTATCAATGAACTAACTGTACAAGGTCATCTCGAATGCAACTTGTATTCAATACGCTGATGACTCGACTCTAATATGCACGGCCACCTCCCCAACAGAGTTGCAGTCTTTATCCCAAACTGTTTTTAGTACAGCTGAAAAGTGGCTCCTTAATCATCGTCTTCTATTAAATCCTAATAAAACTACGCTGCTGCTGTTCTCCCCTACTTACAGGTCTACCATACCAAGTTTCACCATAAAATTGAACAATGGCACCATAATTTCCCCAGATCTCTCTACCAAGCTCCTAGGTGTAATAGTAGACAATAACCTTAAGTTTGACTTGCATGTTAACCATACTATTAAAGCAGTAAATAAAAAACTTGGCTCGCTATACTAGATTAAACCCTTCCTAACTCCCCTAGCTAGGACTGTCATTGCCCATACTCAACTACTCTCAACTCTCCTTTATGCCTCCCCCTTATTCACAAACTTGAGTAACACTGACCTGGACAAACTCTCAAGCTGCTATAATCACATTGCTAGATTTGCCACAGGGTCAGCCTATAGAACACACCACTGTCTTAACCTCAAACAACTAGGGTGGCTGGAATTACCCAACCTGCTACAGATCAACCAACTAGTAGTCACCTTTAAGACCCTCTACCAGCCTGAAAATACACCAGTACTTAGAAACCTTATCACCCCCTACCAGAACCTCAAAACCCTTTGATCATCCAACAAAATGTTAGTCTGTACTTTCAAAACTAACAACTCAGCTAGGAATTCTTTGTTTGCTAACTCTGTTGGTAAATATGGAACTCACTTCCCACCGACCTTACCTCTAATCTCTCTCTAGCTCAATTTAAGAAAAGTCTTATACAATACTTCAAAACACGATGGCTATGTCCCTGCTCTACTCCCGACTAACTCCTTCCCCCTCAACTGTGCCCATTCCGGACATTTTGTTACAATATCCTACTAGTATGGTATTAATATATTTGACTGAGTGATGTGTTTTACCTTTTGAATGTAATTCTGTACAGAATCTGCAAAATACTGACATACATGTGTTGACTGAGTGATGTGTTTTATCCTTTATTGAATGTAAAACTGTAAGGAATCTGTAAAATGATGACTTATTGTAAATCTGAAATAGTCTTGTATTTATGACTGGAGCTTTTCTCCCTGGGCTTCTGCTGAAAATGGACATGTATCCATTTGGACTATCCCGGTCAACAAATGTAAAATAAAATAACTAAATAAATATTGGCTACCTTAAACAATATGTTCCTCACAGTTTTTCTGGCATTCAGTATTTAGCACACCTAATATGGAGGCTGAATGGCTTCCACATGTAACTGTGAATTAATGAGCTACATATCTCTGCAGACTAGCATTACATCTACTTCTGTGTGACTGTCCATCATAGCATTTACTCTGTTTTATCTTTATTCTACTGTTAACGTTTGACACTTTCAAAAGATGTTAATGGTAATAAGTTGTATGACAGGATGTTAAACAACGAACTGGGATGGAATACAGGAAATGTCATTTAGTATGAGATTTTAGGTACAGTCTGATTGACTGTATCCTGTAGTATGGCCTTTATGTGTCACAGAGCTACGTCCTAGAAGGGGTTACACACCTTATCTTGCCAGAGTCAACAGTATAGATACATAAACAGTCCGCCCTTAACTGTTGTTGTTTCTTACTTTGTTTTCTTTGTTTGGGAGTAACTGATTAAGAAGGGCTCAAATTCAGCATATTCAGCATATTTTGGAAATTTCTGTGTGGAGACCCCATCATAACATAATAATTCTAAGGTTATACTACATGCCAGCTTCAGTTTTTCTTAAAATGTTGACTATCTTACTAGATCTTTGAATGAAGCTTACCTACACTGTGAAACAGAAACCACATAGAGTTTATCTTCAAGAGATACACCTGGATGTAGAGGATCATTAAAACTGTCTAAGCAAGCTTATCTTGAGGGTGCATTTCCCTTCTATGTGGGAGGCAGAAGGACAAGAGTGAGTGTTTTGGTGCCCAGAGATGTATCATTTGCTTTTGGAAAGTTCAGATAAGTGAAATAGGTTATGTGTAATGGCAGACTCCATGACTGGAAGTTTAAATTAGCATGTGTCTGTGTCCCATAGGGTATGAAATAAGATGATTTGTGGAGTTTATTTGATGAGTGATAGAGTTCCAGGATTGGTAGTTCTTGTGCATAGAGGCTAGCACTTCGTGGAGGGTATCAGTGATGTCCAGAGGGGCCTATGGCTGATAAAGTCTCAGCTTTGGGGCATAGGAGGTTTACTATCATTTTTCCGATCGCACTTTGTGCGATTCACATTAGTGCGAAACCACCTATTTGGTAGAATCAGAAAAACGAATGCCAAAATGTAGAAATTTACAACAGTGAATGCAATACAGCATTCACTGTTGTGAATTTCTACATTTTGATGCAGATCACGCTATAGTGAGGATCGGAAAATGTACCCTTTCCCTCACTACAGTGTGATCCCGGAGTTTGTATATCTAAGTAGCAGGGGGTGTGGGGGCGCAGGGAGGCTTGGCCCCCTGCCACACATTCATTACTGTGCAACGCACAGTAATGCTGCTTGCAGAAGTGTGGTGAATGTTCAAATTATGTCGAATTCGAACATTCACCACTTCCAAGTTCGAGATTTTTGTCATTCACTGTAGTAAATTTTCGTTTTTACGTTTCGTAGAAATGATAATTCGCCTACAGTGAAATCAACAAAACGATAGTAAACCACAAAGGAGATATTCATTCAGGAGTGGATATTCCCCTAGACATATCCACTTGTTCTTCCCGCTTGTTATAACAGCTTATTCAGCAACTGTAAGGTACAAATCTCAAGTCAACACTTGCATTTGGTTAAAAAATCAAAACTCCTCTAATATGCCTATCAGCACATACAGCTCTGAGACTATCCTTTGGGTTTAGACAAGGTAAGCTTGAGAGACAGTTTAGGTATAACATGAATAACTTTAAAAAGTCTGTTTTTCAGAACTGGTTTAGGTACATCTTTTAGAGCTGAGAAGTGTAAGTTCTTTAATGCAATGGAACCATTCCGTATCATGCATTGTCTCAGGGTCTTACTCACATATTGTTAATATTGTTTACTGTTACTTCTTATGGTGTTAACCTGTTTGTGGACTTTTAACCTGTTTTAACAGAATTTTCCTTCTCATTACAACTGTTAACACAAGCTTGTCTTCGCTTGTAGAGAATAATGTGTAATATGACTCTAAAATACCTGCATAGCAAATCTACTTAAATACTGATGTTTGTCTGTATATGAATATAATTATCTGTGTATATGCATATTGTCTTTGCCCATGTGGCCTGGGTCTTGCCTGCAAAGGGTTCTTGGATCAGTTCACTTAGCTAGTAAATAGAGAGATAGATAGATAGATAGATAGATAGATAGATAGATAGATAGATAGATGACTCCTTGACAGATTAAGGAGTGTGAGGAGGTTACAGGAATAGCAGAACCACATGACAGTTCTAGAATTCCTTATAGTCAAGGATAATACTCAAACTCTTCAGAAGGTAAACATGACCAAGCAGGTTCTTTATACCCAGCTTGATAACAAAACAGTTTGCTAGATGATTATTTACTTAACATAAACTATTTTGAAGTTTTGCCTGTGTCTACATAATCAGTGATTAGATTACATCAGCAAGTACTGGAGAGACTGGTTGCTAAACTAAGAAACACTAATGGATGGGGATATATTTCATTCTTGAAGACAGACTATAATGTTTTAGTAAATCCTGTGAGTACCTTTACAGTAAGGACGTTCACAGATCCAGATGACAGACAACCTGATGGAAGGCTATAGTGGTGACCTGGGGTTATTAAATGAATGCAGCTTTAGCTGAAATTATAGGGGCTTTCTAACCAGGTGAGAACACAGAGGTGATTCTTGCTTCCCTTGGCAGAACAACACATAAGTGCCAGATGGTCTGCTGACTGATTTGCGTCTCCTGGTAAAAGATAAATGTACCGGTCCTGCCTACTGAGGAACTGACATAATTTCTGAGATCCTGAAGTCTGGAAGGGATCCTCTGCTGGTTATGTCGTATACACTAATCTAGATCTTGAATCATGACTATAAGGTCCACATTTCTATTTGGGGTCTTTATGCTTGTGAGGCTGTTGCTTCGGTTGATTTTTTTGTTCAGTGCAGGCTTATGTTGTGCAGGTTCATAGATTTGATAAACAAGCTCAGCAACCATTGGCCATCCAGGACGTTGATGTTCTGGATCCCATGGTGGAATTTAAGAATACACAGGTATTCATCCAACTCCTTCTGAAAGACATTAACTTGATGGGTTGAGTTTAAGTGAGAGAAGGAGTCTTTGAAATATGTAGCTGTAATGTTTCATGGTACAGATGATTTATGTTTTTATTCAGATGACGATCCTATTGCTTCAGGTCACTGGGTGGGGGTGTATTTTAAGTACAGCAATGCAAAAGTAATTGTTCTTTTAATCCTCTATATGTCAGGCATGGGTCTCTTCTAGGAATATAATAAGATACAGAGAAGAAAGAAAGTTGCTGTAGACTTTGACTGTAGGACAAGACTTAAAGCATGAAAGGGATTCCCTTTTGTGCCCTGAAATTTGCTGCATATCAGTGTGTGACTACACCTGTTGGCTGTGTTACACTGGCATTATTTTGTTCGTGCACACCACATTTTTCCCCATTATTTCTACATGTGCTTATAGCTGGCCTTATTATTGTCACATGTGATGATGGCGGAATTTACCCTGAATGAAATTAGCTTCTTATGACTTGTTTTAGTGACCTTTTTTTGGATGATTATATCTTAGCCATGTTGCATTTGATAGGATAAAGTGTAAAAGCTCACTAAGGTCTTTTCTTTTGGATTAATAATATGTTAGTTTTGCAGTTCCACCATGTAGGCTGCACAATGTTATATTATATGTACGCCTCATAGGGACGAATTTATCAACACAATCCTCGGTGGTACAGTGGTAGCGTTGTTGCCTCACAGCAAGAGGTTCTCCTGTTCGATTCTCAGCTGGAGTGCCTTCTGTGTGGAGTCTGCATGTCCTCCCCGCAGTCGAGTGGCCTCCAAAAGACATGCGTGAATGGGTGTGCCTTCGCTGAAGGTTGGGCATCGGGCTGGAAACTCAGCACTATAAAAATCGACTGCCAATCATTAGCGGACCGGAGTTCCACTGTGGCAACCCCTAACCGGGAAAAGCCGAAAAGACAAACAACAACAACAACATTATTTAAAATGTTTTAGAGGACTGCAAATGAATCACTGATAGATTGTGAGGGAGACACAGTATCCAGTCCCAGCTAACCGATGTAAGGTGATTACTCAGGTCATTGTATTATTATATGCAATCATTTGACAATGCTTTCATGATGCTGGTGTTCATATAAATGCAGTGGGGTGGGGCTCCCTTTTAGGTAACTTACTTCATTGCTGAGAAGACTTTTGGCATGGTGGAATTTTTTTTTTGCCATCTTGTTTTGTAAAGGAATTTATAAGAAGGCTTGAGGGTGATTTATTAGGGGGCTGAAGCAAAAGTAAAAATAAGAGCTAGACTATCTTAAAGGTTTACTTTGGAAAATGGAACAAGGCAGGAGTGCTCATTGTCCATTCTATTATTTTAACTCTGCTGGTCGCCTTTTGCACAGCAGCTATAAAGAACCCAGATTGGAGATTATGTGTCTAAAAGGGTAAAGCAAAGATCTTGCCTTTTTGCTGGTGAACTCTTGGTCTGCCTTGGATACTCAGGCAATGATTCAGGAAAAATAATTGATGAGTTTTGTATATTTGGAACAGTCTTGGAATACTTGATTAATAAGGCCAAAACTAAAGCCATATTTTCCAGTTCAAAGTTTGAACGATAAATACCCACACAAGTAGGGACAAGGCTATTTATAACTGAGTACATATGTAGAGACCACCTTACAGAATGTGATCACTATGTTGTACAATTCCAACAGAGAAAATACTCAGATTTTTTTTTTACCTATTTGAAGACTTTACTGTTGGCTCTACTGTAGTGGGTCCAGGCACTTCATACATTTGTCTTGCCAAAAGTATTGCACTTATCCCAGACTGTTCTACGGTAACAGGGACAGTTGTTTCAGCGAACAACAACTAACTTTATATGGAATGATAAAGAAGGCTTGGGTAGATTTATAGAAGATCACCCTCCCAGTGGAAGCGGCAGACGTGCATGTCCCCAGAACCATGTTATAGGGTTGGTCAGGTTATCTTGTCTTCTGAATTACTGAGACAAGGATAAGAGGTGCACCGGAAGAGAACCAGTTTATTGCAAGAATGGGTAGTCTTATAAATTTGCAATTGTCTATCTTGGATTAGTGCCTGAAAGACAAGGGAGATTATCTTCCCACTACTATTGGAAAATGAGAAGTGGAATGCAGTAAGGACTAAAATGTGGACAATGTTGGGGAATTCAGTCCTGCAAGATTTTTTAACCATGTTGGAGTTGAAAGAGAAATGTCTAATTGGTTGTCAAGGATCCCTAACCTACTCTTGTATATTGGGAACAGATATTTTCAGAGGTGGGATTGAGGACTTGAGAACAGTATAAGGGATAAATCTGATTTGCCCCAAGCTAATTTCATCAGGCACAGACAACTAATTTGCATGTTCTCTAAATAGAAAGGCTGACAAAGCCTGATCTAAATAAAGCACACATGGTTGTAGAGTTTATATCTGCTAGGAGTGACTACCCACATATTAACTA
This sequence comes from Protopterus annectens, assembly GCF_019279795.1. Classification (NCBI taxonomy): domain Eukaryota; kingdom Metazoa; phylum Chordata; order Ceratodontiformes; family Protopteridae; genus Protopterus; species Protopterus annectens. The sequence goes on along the minus strand of NC_056750.1, from coordinate 619,949,463 downwards.
TCAGGTGGGTTGCATGAAAAATATTGATCTCTAGCAATACTGATGAATGAGGCTCTGATGTGAGCTTCGGAGTGGGACCTCAGGACTCATTTACCTAGAAAACACTGGATTTTCACCAACTATGCTACTAAGGCTTTGCAAAGAAATGTACAAACAAATACATTTTCTAGCATAGTAGACTGGACAAGTTATTCCCTGGTGTGGATCTCATCTGTTGTAAATGTACTGAGGCAGTTTTAGGAAGCTGCCTTCATATCTTTCGGGAGTGTATTCTACTAGATGTGCTAAAGGGAGCCATCCAGAGATTTTGCAATACATTTCGACCAGTACTGACAGGCTGAATCCTCCCTCCTTTTTGATATTTTAATAGCCTAAACAAGTCTGGCTGAAAAAAAATAAGCAATTCCTATTGGGATGTCTAATGTTAGCTAGTAAAATGCATTTACCAGAGGGTACCGAATCATGACTGGCTCCATGGAAGAAGATTAAAAGTAGATTATGAGGGAAACTATACACTCTGGAAATAAATATCACTTAGTAGCTCAGCACGAAAAAGGGCGAGTCATCAGTAAATAGACCTCTCTGTACTGACTGTGAAGAGCAAATAATGATGTGGTGTTTCCTCTGCCTGGAGCCAGGTTAAGGGTTGTTGGATATAATATTTTCTGAGGTCGTTTATCCTCCAATGTAGCTTATGATGGAGAATGTAGTGGATTTTAGTCCCAATGGCTTTAATGAGCAGATAACTTTTTCAATGTTTATCAAATGTTTCAGTGCATTTTGTGATGTTAAAAATGTTCTAATTTTTTTCTTCTCCTTTTAAGTACTGGGTCGGTTAAACTTATAAATAACTTTCTTATTGTTATATAACAACATACTATGATGTGCATATAGAAAGTAAAATACAACAGTGCAAATTGTGCAAGTATGCAATGCATAAAACTGAAAAAGAAAGCAATTTGTGATCAGTTTGTACATATTCATAGCAGTGATAAGAAAACATGGATGTATATGAGTACAGGACAAATGTAACAGTATATGAGTACAGAACAAGTGCAGCAGTTGATTACTTATGTGCATTAGGAAGAGCTAAGCACAGGAAGATGTGTGAGGATTATATGCAAAACTAGAATGAGAAGGTGGGAGAAAACTGAGAGAGCAAGTGCATATTACAAGTTCTACAGTTTTACCTGAATACAGTGATTCCACTTTACATATTCTAATTGTTAGTTCCTTCACAGTGTTTGCATTAAAGGTCTTACGCATATGAAATCTGAAAACTTTGTAACCACACTATAAAAAATTGTAATCAATTTATTAAATCATGGAAGGCTGGTGTTTCAGCTAGTTTGCATCTGATTTATAAATACCACTTCAGTTCTCCCCTGAAAAGAGGCTACTAGGCTAGTGGGACTAACCTGGTCAGCAAAGGATAACCAGCAAATATATAATACATAAATAATTAATTAGCTAGCTAGTTAGCTATTCCTGTTTGTATGTCAAAAAGCCACAAATAAGTTTCTATCCACAATGGAGTTGCTTGTTTCACTGCCTTCCTCACCTTTGTCAACCTCTGACCTTTCCTTATCCTCTTCACTTCTATTGTTCCTTCTCCCCTCAGTTTTTTCCTGCTGTGCCCCCCCTTTACTCTCTTCCCATCCTTCTGCACCCTTGTTCTTCCTGTTTTGTTCTCTTAAACACATTCACTGTCCTTCTCTTTCCAGTTTTGCAGTGATGGCATACTCATCCACAAACCTTATTTCTTGCAAACAATTGTGCTTCATAGCCATCTATACTTCTTGTCATTAGGGCCACTGGAAGGCTTTTCTCTAACTGGGTGCAGAGATAATTACTGAATGCTTCCTGCTTGGACCTTAACATATACCTTCTGCCAGACTGAACATTCTGGACTTGAAGCCAGGAGTCATCAACAGGTGGGGGTAGTGGGGTGCTGATGGTGGTGGTGCTGATGTCACCTATGATGTTCAACGCCTCCTTAAGTGCATAGTACATTCGCAGCATCTCATCCCGCCGCTGAGCTTGTTCAGCAGATTCTTCCATTAATGTGTTCTGGTCTCCACAGGAATACAGGTTGGCCAGCAACTCCGAATGGATGAATTCCTTTGTCTGTAAAGAAAAACAAACAACAGAAGAATTAAAACATTTAATCTGATGTGCATTAAGTAGACAACTACAATTTAGTACTGCTTCGATTGGATGGCAAAATGCTAAAATGGCTTTACATGTCAGGAAATAATTTGGACCGTCCAATCACTTACTAGTGTAAATAACTAGGTACAAATTTCTGTATTAGGACATAAACATTGTGGTAATTCATGTATGTAGGCGATCCAGAATCCCTTTACTAACCCAGAAATTTAATTAACGATGAACTGCTTTAGATTAGTATAAATCTCTGGTGTAAATGATTTACAAAATGTGAGGAAGAAGCTAATATAAGGGTTTACCTTCATAAGTGCATTATGCACTTGTGCGACTCCACTTTGTGCAAAAGGGGGTTTGCAAAGTTGTTAAACCTCTATAAAAAACTGTCCGAATGTGCAATGGGTGAATGCACATTGGCATTTGCTCATTGTAGATTCGACATTATGAGTGCAGATTGCACTATAACGGGGATTGGGAAATGATCCTATTCCCCACTGTAATGTGATCTTGGAGTTGGTATACTAAAGTAGGGGGGGTGTAGGGGGGCTTGCTCCCCTGCATTACGATGTGTCTTCGACATTTTAGTTTGAAAGTCAGTGAGTCAGCTGCTCGATTTGCTGACTTTTGAACTTCTGAGAATGTCGAAGCTTGAATTTCACACATTTGGTACGCCCAAATGCACGATCGATATTGTCTGTTACAACAATATGAAGGTAAACCTAATATAAGAGCATAAATGAAAGAAAATGCCAATACAGAAATATAAATCATTTCCACTTCTAACTGTCTACATATAATGCATGCAGCTGTTATGTCATGACAGTGGCTCTTATTGAGTAAAACAGCAGCTGACTTCAGCAGGATATGACATCACAGGTGCATTTGGTATAAACATTTTGTCACTTTATACATCAGCAATTATATGACTGTTTTAGATGGTCCAGATTGATACTTATCAGACCAGAAGTCCTGGGGGACTATAACTGATGAAAATATTTTTAAGTGAACTTACCTCCTCTGTATCTTTTACAAAAGGGACATCCCTGTCATGAACTCATGTCACATTTTGAACAATATGGGAACACGTCCAGCAGAAATGACTACAGAAGACCATACCATGCCTCTTCAATAAAAAAAGGGTAAGGTGGGACCCGGAAATCTAAGAACTTACTGGCCTAACCTCTGTGGTGAGAAAACTGTATGACTTAAAATAAAGTTCACTTCCTCATGATGACTTGCTGCTTCATTTTTTAGTGTGGCCTCATCCAAGGTCATTCTTGAATAACTAGCTACATAGAATTTCCCAGTATCTCTCCCCCTTGCTTAGCTCCAAAAGACTGGTAGCTGTAAAATGCACCTGAAAAAAAAAGTTTTGTGCATGGCTTTCCATGAAGATCTTCTACACAAATAGCCACCCAAATCAGATTCCAGAGATTGAGTTGAGTCAGAAAATGGTCTTTGAACCACATGAAGGTGATAATTAAGAAAATCCTTCCTTGCTGGAGACCAAGTAAACTCAAATTAAATTATGAAATGAATTGTTCTTGGTCCTTTGCTTTTCTGACCTCTTGACTTTAGTATCATACAGAGAATCTAAAGCTAAATGTCTCCTTTTGCTAGTAATACAAAAGTAACTAGGTGTCTGATGCCCCCATACTGGCCTACCCACTCCACCCAGACTTAGAGTTCATTTGTAACTGGATAGATGTCTGAGGAGGTCACTAAATCCTCTGAAACAGTGGCTTCTAGCTGAACTTTATACAAATTCATCCTTCTGTAGTGAAGGCTACAGGAAAATATGTGATGCCCACATTATGCTAGAACTTGGACTTTCTACTCACACACACACACATACATATACATACACACACACACACACACACACACACACACACACACACACACACACACACACACACACACACACATATACATACACATACACACACACACACGTACACACAGACACACATACACACACAAAGACACACACACACATATACATACATACACATACACACACAGACACACATACACACATACACACACAGACATACACACAGACACACATACACACACATACACACACACACACACAGACACACATACACACACAAAGACACACACACACACATATACATACATACACATACACACACAGACACACATATATATATATATATATATATATATATATATATATATATATATATATATATCTTTATGTGTATATGTGTGTTTCTAGTAGTTCCTCCCACCATGTATGTGTTCATGGTTGAAAATGGCCTCTTGGCATGGTTGGGATGGCCATGCTTATCTACATGTTGAGCACTTTCTTGAATTTCTCAGCTGTGTAGATGGCTTCCTGGGGTGGTTCTAGGGACAGTCTGTGTGTGGCTAATTAGCATATGCCTCTCCCTCAAAATGTATAAAAAAGAGAGAAGTATTCCGGCAATTTCTCTCAATATTTTTTGTTTTAGTACTTTACCGGCTTTATCTAAGTGGCGGAACTTAATTTTGTCTCCCTCAGAATGCCTCATTATCTTTGCACATGACCAATGGGCCAGTCCTTTGTGGTGCTGCACGTCTTCAAATTGGAGGACTTTCAGCCCTGCATAAGAGTGCTTTGTGAATGCAAAAAACTACTGCGACATGTACACAGCCATTTACATGTTGTGGTAGGTTTATGAGTCTAGCCCGTTGTTTAAACATGTTTTTGTATTGGAGTAAATCTCCCCACAAAATGTCTTTGCTCTCTTGCACTTAATATAATCAAATCTAAGGTCACTATATCTTGGAGGAAAGGAAATTTACTCATGCAGTGCAGAGTCTGATGAATTACATTAGTCAGACTATTGTTTCTTGCACTGCTGTTCTACTAAACAGTAAAAAAATAAGTACTTAGAGATATTTGTCTGTTGTGTGTATCAAGTGGAACTGAATGGAATATATGGAAATAACTGCTCATTTCATCACATGCTTAAACTTACAATGCTCTGAACACGACAGTAATCAGTCTGCTTAGAGATCCTTTTTATGACTGTTTTAAAAAAACATGATTAGATTAAGTCCTAGACTTTCTCAAAAAAAAAATATGCCACAGAACTTCAAGGAGGACTGAGATAAATAAAGATGAACAAGAAAAAGATATTCAGCAGAAACGGATGGTATCATTTCAGTACACACACACACGCACACACACACACACACACACACACACACACACACACACACACACACACACACACACACACACACACACACACACACACACACACACACACACACACACACACACACACACACACACACACACACAGACACACACGCACACACACACACACACACACACACACACACACACACACACACACACACACACCTGGTGAAACACCCAGTTCTGATGACAGAATGGGGACAAGTAAGGAGGGTAATAAAACAGTGCAGGGTCTGCATCAAGAACTAGATGGATAGGAATAATAAAAAAAAACAAGTATAATCCTGAGAAAAAGCACAAGGCAATGGACCGAACAAAGTCTTTTAAATGCTTGAAAATAAACATGTGTAGTTATAGCGTATTTCAAAAAAGAGGTATATCAAAAGAAAACCCACTTTGAAGACAGATGGTAAACAGCTGTGGGGGTATATGAGGCAACGTTTTTAGACACAGGGGAAGACAGCACAAGGAACACCCTTCCTAAGGAGGCTTTGATGGTAAAAACATATAAATAAAGGGAAGTTTAGGAATGTATAGAACAAAGGGCAGTTCTTATGGTGGTGGTGATTATACTACGAATTAGCTGGGATTTGTAGCGTATCTAACAGAAAGGTTAATGGGAGTCTAGGTATGTTCTGCCAGATCTACTGTTAGAATTTCTTTTTCTGCATTTCTACGACTATTATTTTAATGCGGCACCACTACCTCTAATCTGGCTAAGTGGACTACAAATTAATTTCAAATAAATACTTCTTACTGAAAAATAATAAATGAATAAAATCAAAAGCAAATATTTGTGATTCAGCCAGAATCAAGAGTCAGTTCTGTGTACTACCAGCAGCAGGAAACACGGCTGAGAAGGATGCAGTGTGTGTGCGTGACACTGGTGACACAGTTATGGTTTCAGTTACTTTACTGCTGTATTCAACATTTGGAAAAAGCTCCTTAGATTAAAAACATAATAAATTCACTTGTCATACTGAGACATGGCTCTGTACTTACAGTGTTACCCAGAGAAATTAAATAAATGGGTAAATAAACATAACACATACCTATTTTATTCCATTTCTCCATCTCAAACATATTATTATGAAACCCTAAATTATCTATGCCTGTTTTGCAGAAAATGAATGAATTCAACAATTACTGAATTGTTACCCCCCTCACAGTCTCAAAACTCTATCACTTATGTTTGTGTCCACATAGATCAGAGTTTCATCTGCTATTAGCATGTAAAAAACATAAGAACAGCACTAAAAAACACTAGGGATTCTCTGTCTTGTGCTTTTTTTCTGTCTTCTGTTTTAACGTGAGTGCATTTCATGATATCACATAAAAGCAGTTGCAAATTATGTTCTCAAATAACATTTAAAATCAATACTGTATCAATTTAGTATTTAGTATGTCTCAGCTCATACACACTACTCTGAATTATACTGAATGTGGTCTCATAATGTCTCACTTTCAAAGGTTTTCTTGATGTTTACAAACTTTAAGTACTCATATTTTTGGACCATTCTTCTTGAGAAACCACGCTAAACTAGTTCCTACAGATAATAGCAACCAAATGTATGTTAAGACAGTACTTACCCAGCTAGTTTTAGCTTTTTACTCATAATGTGCACTCTTATGTGTATCATATGCCAGATAAATAATTAAAATCCCAGTTCTGTTTGCACCTCAGTAAGGTTCTTTCCATTCATATTAGTTCTGAACAGCTGTTGTTAAAACAATTAACTTTTACACTAAAGGCTCTGCTATTTGTGGTTAATCTGACTCTGATTTAGTCACATGACCATATGTTTTTACTTGTAAGTATGACATTGATTAAGTGAACCTTCAACTCTGTAGACCTATTTAAGGTAACAAATCTACAAAATTTCTGTGATTTGGAGCAGAACGTTTGCACTTTTGCAAACTGCTTCTGCATTAAACTAGTGGGAAATACAAATTTTTCATCCAGTGGTGAAATGAGCTGCTATGGAGCTTTGCACTGTCACCTAGAGTTCAAAACTACTATGCGTATCTTTAGCCTATCTGTGCACCTTAACCAATGATATCCAGTTAATTTCTTACATTCACTTGTGGCTCAAGGCCACGATACCTACATTGTTGATCATGAGGTGCATGATGGTTTTGGGCATGAGGTCACGGATAGTCTTGTTCACGATACCCATGTAGGAATCCACGAGGTTACGGATTGTTTCCACCTGTCTTTCCAGCTGGGGGTCCATGGAGTGCATGAAATTGTCTGAGCCATTCTCCTCTGATTCACTTTGCTGCCAAGGAGGGAAATGGGAGAAAACAGCATAACTGTAGCCTTCTGAACTTTACAGAAGAAACATTAAATATGCTCTGCTATTAACAAAGAACATTAAACTGACAGAAAGACAGAAAAGACAGAGATGCATTAGCAGAAAAGCAAAGAATAAAAAGTTTACTCTTAGTTTAGAAGTTCTGGAGACAAAGCAAATATACTTAGAGTCCTATATTAATTCACCTCCAATTATTTTAATCCTATCTTCCATTAATACCTGAAAAAATACATATGTGAACAAATAACTGAAAAAGTCATGCACCATTACCCCAAACTAAGAAAAGCATGTGCCCCCCCCAAAAAAAAGATATGGAGGTCCTTATCATTAGCAAAATGGAATACAGTGTGTCTTTATCTCCATCTACAAGCTATATTTTTATATATTTATATATTAAAATGGATTCAGAATAATTATATCTACTGCTATAGTCTACAAACTGAATGATATAAACAAATGTAACTAACATTGCTAACACGGTGTTTTAAACCAGCAGCTGGTTACAACAGCAGCATCACTTCAGAAACACACACACACTGAGCTTTAGTATATACTGTTATAGTCCCGTAAATGTATGCCTAACCCCTAGGTATTGAGATGAACTGAGGTTAGCCCATTAATGGTGAAATAAAATATTCACCTCTAGCACTAGTGACCCAGATTTGATAATGATCTTGGAAGTCACAATGACTGACCACAGTGGTGGAGGTGGGAGCTGATCATTCAAGGGGAGATACTCTTTCTTCTTTAGGGAAAGTGGTATGAATCTATGTTTTTTGCTGTGTTTTAGTGGAGTACAGCACTCATAATGCAACACAGATATTTCAGGGACAGCAGGAGCAGATATAAATGTATCAGTTTACATTCTGAAACACTGAAGAAGAAAAAAAAGAGAGCTCAGGCATCCTATGGTCTGATAATCCTCACTGGGTCATTTAAAGAGAAGAATTTACAAATCCCAGGAGGTAAAGTCTAAAGAACTATAATCTGGATATCTGTGGTAGGAGAATCCAGATATCTACACTTCCACTAAAACAAAGTGGAATAATAGTTTAGTATGAAGGATGTTGCAAACCCACTCCACTCATCTGCTAGTTTAGCTATGCAGCAGAAAGAAAACTTCCTATGGAATGATGACATTGATTTGAATAGAAAATGCACTGGTGAAGGTAAGAACCTGCCATGCTTTCTGGAAAGGAAAGAACAGAGAAGGCCAAAATGAAGATGGAATTTGTAGCAAAGTAATATGAAGTGAAGCCCACAGACAAATATATATACGACTAAAAACTTACTTTGTCCTTCTCCTGCAATTTCAGTTTGTCCAGGCAGCATTAAAAGAAAAAAAGTTTAGAGAGGGAAAGAAAGATAAAAGATTACTTTAGAGTATTCTAAAATCTTCTAAAAATCAACCACTTGTCAAAAAACAAAGCATTAAACAAGTGCAGAAATTTAGGACACCATGAAGAAAACTTCCTCAAAAACCTTTTGTTTAAGTACTAAGCAGATACGTTTAAATCCGTCGATTACTAGAATAAACTGAATTATGCATATTGCTATTCTATTATAATTTGTATAACTTTGTTTGGGTCCCATGGTAGCTGTAACTTCAGCTGCTGACTGATACCCCTCTTAAATGTCAGCATTCCCTGCTTGGACTAACTCTTCATTCTATAGGTCAGCTAGCCCTACTGCTACTAAAGGGATGAGTTAGTTTCTGTATGGAGATTTGGAGGAGACATACAGGAGAGCAGGGCATTTCAGTTGCAGCATCACTCATACTGCTATGGACTTTCTGTAGCCATCCCCAGTGTGCTTGGCTACATCCTCAGGTGAGTCTTCAATGGCACATTTAGGGAGCATTCCCTTCCTCCGTGGTGACATGCTCTCATTAACTGCCCACCTAATATGTGACTTCCAGTCATCTTCCCACTTCAGCAGTTGATAGTGTGATCCATGTATTTCCCCACAGGGATATTCCATGTCACTGACAAGCAGTCAGTATTTTATCATTTCTTTTTTATTTGGTGTTGCCTCCTCCACTGCCTGGGCCACTGTAATAACCCAGGTCATCTGGGCTACAGCCAAGGATACATCTGCAACAATTTGGTTTTGTAAAAGGGACAGCCTGTCTTATAAACCTGGTAAACATCCTCAAAAAGGTAACAAAACCCATAGACAGCAGTCACCAAGGAAACACAATATACGTTGATTTTGTCAAGGCATTTGACACCATTCACCATGCTAGCATAACCAATGCACTAAATGTTTTACAAATAGACCCCTATGTGGTAAGATGGGTACTACATTAGCTAAAAGACAGAACCCACATGATACGGGTAGCGGAGGCAATGTAAAGAATATCAAGGTGATCAGTGGTGTCCTGCAGGGCTCAGTGCTTGGGCAAGCTTTGTTTGGTACTTACTTTTGTGAGTTTACAGAGTAAAAACCAAGATATATGGCTGCCCAGATGACTACAAACTGGGAGTCACTGTCAAATCCTTCTCTGGCGCAAAAGCCCTCCAGCTGGAACTTGCACTTATAAATGTCTGGTGTGTTGAAAATTGGCTTAAATTAAATGCTAAAATATGCAGCATTGTCACATCTGTCAGACAACCCTCCTCCAACATGTAGCACTGACAATCCCCCACTTCAAAATGGAAAAGTAGTTAGAGACTTGGGAACCTGGGTTGATAATTCCCTCTCCTTTCATCATCATGTAATGATGGTTGTCAGGACATCCTTCTATGTGGCACAGCTGATCACCTAGGGAATACCATTCAGATCTTAACATGTTATTGTCCTTTTGAATTCAGCACTGATCAGACCAATTACAGAATACAACCCCCCCCCCGGGATGTACTTCACAAGACATACTAAAGAGTCAGAAAGACACCAAGGCACCAGTCAAAGAGAATCCCAGGCTTAAAAATCCCTTCACTACCACAAATAGAGTAGTAGTAAGACTATTCCAATTGTCTTCTGTCTTAGAGGCTCCTCAGAGTAAACTTATTTCCTTGCCTTCTGACCCATCAGAGACGTAGCAGCCCATGGTCTTGTATACCTTCACAAATCAAACAGTTCCACAAATACCAGAATAAGGGAGCTAAACCTGCTTCAGCAGCTCAATAAAACAAGGTGGAGAGACAGATTCATTTCTCAGTGTCTCCCGCACCTCTGGAATAGACTTCCCCTGCAGATAAAGCAGTATGATACACTCTCTTCCTTCAAACAGGATGTTGATAATTGGATGGGTATTAAGAAATTCAGCCCCGAGCTTGACTGATCTAGCACTCCTTGACAATGGAGGTTCAGTCTAGGGTGGGAAAAGGCACAGCTTATTGGTCACAAGACTCAGGAGCCTTGAACTTCCTGTGATTTCCATCCCTCTGACTACTAAAATTTGTACAATTTTTGTAGTATTTTGATACTTTGTGTTCAACTTGAAACCATCTCAGGCACTAAAACATCATGTGTTTTAACTTTATTTGGGTATAATTTGTAAAAACTATAAATATTGAAATAAAGCTCTAATACCACAATAAGCTGCAGCTCAAAGACAGAGTACCTTGCCAGTCTTGTAGTGTTAGTATAAGTGACACTGTTCTTCCTTGCTACAGTGTTCCAGTTACACATTACTAATGTACCACTCTTTGCTGTCTCAGGACTTGTGAGTGACTCACTGTTATTTTCTCTGTATCCATGTGAACATTCTATGCTACTAGTGAAACTAAATTATACAATGACCCCCCCATTAATATTCTAAAACGTGCACGCTGATTGGTCAGCATGCACATTGTAAATCAGAGTTATACTAATGGAAAAAGGTCCGGTCGCCCAGACTTTTTCCATTAGTATAACTCTTTTTTTTAAAGCAACGGAGAATGCAAGATCTCCATTGCTTTTCACACACTGTCTCGCTATGTTAAATGAGTTTAACATAGCGAGACAGCTTTAAAAAAGGTAACGGAGATCTTACTATTTCTGTTGCTTTTTTTTAAAGGTGTCTTGCTATGTTAAATGTGTTTAACATTGCGAGACAGCTTTAAAAAAAGCAAAGGAGATTCTCCGTTGCTTTTTTTAAAGCTGTCTTGCTATGTTAAACTCCTTTAACATAGTGAGACACTTTGTAAAAAGCAACAGAGATCTTGCTTTCTCCGTTGCTTTTTTTAAAGCTGTCTCGCTATGTTAAACTTTTGCTTTCTCCGTTGTTTTTGCCCACAGCTCTGATGTACTGCGTAAGCATACATATGCGCAGTACATCAGAACTGCCGTAGAATACCAGACAGCTGCGGAAGGGCAGCAAGGAGGCATTATACAATGCCATTATTTAAGAAAAGTAATTATTTTTTTTTCTTAAATAATGTCATTATAATACAATAACACGCCTGGGTGTGGGTAATGCTGGATTTACCCACGGTTTTCTTTGTTTGGCCACTCGGGCTTCTCCCTTATGACCAAACCACACCAACCGTGGGTAAATCCAGCATTACCCACACCCAGGCGTGGGTTATTGCTATATTAGCAGTGCTGAATCATTATGATGACAACAATAAACAGTATTACTCTACTTTTACAGGTGAATATTAAGGGATGTCTTAGGAATCTCCCATGTTTTCGATCACTGTTCTCAGAACATGTTACTCATCTAATTTTATTAAATGAAGGGTCACTTTATACTTAATTTTTTGTCATATAGGTTTCATTTAAGCTCCAGAAGAAAGATTTCTTAAACATGTACTAATACTATTAACTGAAAACAATGGGCATTTAAAAATAACTGAGTTTGGAATTACACCTACAGATTTTTTTTCTAATAATGACAAAAATGTGCAAGAAAAGACCCTTCATTCCATGCAGTTCAGGTTTGTTTGTAACTTACTTCCATTTCCAAATCATAATATTCACTTCTAACATTACATAACATTGGCAGCAACAGTAACATACAAATATCATAATTTTCTTTGGAAAGGTGCAAATTAATGAAATAGGACAAATGAATGCTTTTGGAGCAGTGATTTTTGTTTTCAAGAAAAAAAATCATTCAACAACTCTAGGCAAGTGAAAAAATGTTAATAAATATTAATTGGGCTAGTTGTAGATTACACTGTTTGAATGTGTTACTGGACTCCTTTCTATTGCTGGGGTTATCTTAAAATATGTCTCATGTTCAGGTGTTAAACAGCAGGAAAAAGATAGGTTTCAAACTCATAACTTTGCCTTGCATGCTATTTGATTCTGAGCAAACCACTTAATGTCCATGTACAATCACAATGAAGATAGATGTAAGAGAAATAGAATAGTTACTCCCTTATCCAAAATGCTGCAAAACACTGGTATTTCAAAAAAAAAAAAATGGTTGCACATGAAAGCAATGCCAAAGCACAGTACAATAACTGTACTTAGCTGAAATTAACAGAAGTGATGTGATATCTTTAAATGAACCAACGTCAGGAGTTGTCTCCTGAAGAAGGGCTTGTCTAAAGCTAGAGTAGTTCATAGGTTCATAGGTTTATACTAGGCTAACTGCCCTAGGGCATTTATAAGCCTAGCCCAAAGTTATGTGGCTTACGCCGCCCCTTATGTTAGAAATACTGTGCCCATTAGTTTGTTGTGCCTCTGTCCAGTAGTGACACAGAGATGATTCCCGGGGTAAACCTACGATCTCCCATCCACCGGTCAAGATTTCTCTTGAACAGAGCCAGCGAGGTGCTCTGCCTCACATGGACCGGGATTTTATTCCACAGCATGGGGAGTCTCTGGGTGATAAATCTATCCCTCCAGCACGTCCTATTTATATCCATGCTAAGGTTTAAGTCTCTTGCTCTAGTGGTTTTGGTGGATTTGGATTTTTTGAGGTGGAGCATGTCCATTAATTCCGGGTTGGTCATGGCCTTGTATGTCAGGCACAGGTCACCTCTGAGCAGACGGTATGCAACTGAATAGAGTTGGAGTTTCTTCAGTCTGGCAGCATATGACAGGTTTTGGAGTCCCTTTATCCTTTTGGTGAGGAACTTTTGGGGTCTCTCCAATTGCTGCAGGTGTCGGGTGAGATACATCCTGAATGGGGCATTGTACTCGATCACTGGTCTGATAAGTGAAGAGTACAGGGGAACAATGACCTCACTTGATCTGGATGTGAATCCCTTCATGATCAGGTGGGCAATGTAGAAGGTCTTTTGAACCACTTTAGCAACGTGAGCGTCAAACGAGGGGCCACTGTCAACCTGGGTCCCCAGGTTCCTGATAACCTCTTCTGTGCTTAGTGGGTTGCCACCTATATGGTAGCTTGGGGTTACCTTGTTTTTCCCGAAGGGTATGACTATACACTTTTTTGCGTTTAACTTCAGGCCATGGCTCTGGCACCAGCTATCAGTTTCCGTGAGACCCCTCTGAAGGATGTTTGTGTCCGATGTACTATCCACTATGGCACCCAGTTTGCAGTCATCCGCAAACTTTGTCAGCCATAGTCCTCCTATGTTTGCCTGTACTTCTGAGAAGTAGATGCCGAACAATAGGGGGCCAAGGACTGAGCCCTGTGGGACTCCACTTGTAACCGGCTTGGAGTCTGACATGGCTCCAGCAACTCTAACCCTGTGGGTTCTGTCCTTTAGCCAGTTTGCAACCCATCTTGTGACATATGGGTTTACAATTAAGCTGGTAAGTTTCTCTATAATACCCGAGTGGGGTATTGTGTCGAAAGCTTTTGCAAGGTCAAGGTAGGCTGTATGGACTGCCTTTCCCTCATCAATGGCCTTGGTGACTGTTTCGAAGAAGTTGACCAAGTTCAAAAGGCAAGATCTGCCCTTGACAAAGCCAAACTGGGTTGGGTCCAAGGTCTGCAAGTCCCCTATGTCCTTGTTTATGAGTTCCATTATGATCCTCTCCATAGCTTTGCAGACCAGGCTTGTTAAGCTTATGGGGCGGTAATTACCAGGGTCCGTAGAGGCACCGCCTTTGTGGAGTGGGACCACAGTTGCCGTACGCCACTCCTTGGGCACATATCCTGTGGTGAGGCTAAGATTAAACAGCTGCCTTATGTGCGGGTTTAGTTCTTCATTGAGTTCATTTAGCACACAGCCGGGGACCCCATCTCATCCCATTGATGCTGTGTTTTTAGCTTTAGAGAGAGCAGCTTTCACCTGCGCATTTGAGATGTCTGGGAGGCTACTCTCAGTTGGGATAGTTATCTCTCCTTTTGGGGGGGAGAGGGGGGTGAAGTTTGCGCTGAACCTGTCTGCCAGTATGTTGGCAATGTCTGTGGGTTCAGTGATTTTTGTATCATTTTGGACGAATTCTGAGCATATCTGGGAGTTTCCACCCAGGTTTCTGACATAGCTGAAGAAGGCCTTATGATTGTCTTTTGAATCTATGGCAATTTTTCTCTCAAAGTTGGCCTTGGATGATTTTATGAGGGATCGTAGTTGCTTGCTAGTGCTGATCAAAGATGCCTTCCCTTTTTGGGATTTTGCTCTATCATGTAATAGCTTTCTCCTCTTATTGTAAAGTTTGTTTATGGATGGGGTCCACCAGACTGGACGTTTGCCTTTTGTGTAAAGAGTCTTGGTTTTATTTGGGATTGCCTGATCCATGCAGTCCTGAAGGTGTTCATAGAAGGCATTTGTAAGGGCTTCCGCAGCCTGGGTTGTGGTTTCCATTGGCTCGGGGGCCTTGAAGGATACCACGCCTGTCTTGAGTAGTGTGAAGTTTGCTTTAGAGAAGTTCTTCACTGTGGTCTTTTTTGTTTGGGGTGGGGGCGGGATGTGGATTTCTAGTGAGATTAGTTTATGATCTGATCTCACCAATGAGGGATATACTTCTGGTGTGGAGCATTTTGTCCCCATGTTCATGATGATGAGATCTAGTATATTTTCTCCTCTTGTGGGGATGGTAACTAGTTGTTCCATGGCATTTGAATTTATGAACTCCAGGAACCTTTGGGCTAGAAAGTTTGGGCTTGAGTAATGTTCCCAGTCTATATTCGGGTAGTTGAAGTCACCCAATATGATGGTGTTTGGTGATACATTTATACCCTCCAGTGTCTTCAGGAAGGCTGTGTGGGTTTCCTGAGTTTGAGAGGGTGGCCTGTAGCATGCTACAAATTGTAGAGCAGTTTTGCCTATGGTTAATTGCACCTGGATGGTTTCCGATGCTTCGTGCGTAGCCACCAACCTGGAGGTGTGGGTATCCTTGATGAATATGGATACACCCCCTCCTTTTGTGGTTTGGTCCGGGTTTTGGGGCCGGAACTCATGATATGAGATGAAACCTGATAGTGCCGGGGTGCTCTCAGGAGCCTTGAACCAGGTTTCAGTCACAGCACAGACATCGATGTTCTCCATACTGAGAAGGGCCTCGAGTGCGTGCATTTTGAGATTTAGACTTCTGGCATTGAGCAGCATTACCCTTAGTTTCTTCACGTTTTTGTTTTCTAGGGTGGTAGGTTTAGAATTTGAGCCTTGCCTAAAAAAGGCACTATGGGGGTGGCAAGAGCCTTAGCCAATATCCGGAATCCCAGGGGTGATAGGTGCAAGCCGTCCCTTGCGAAGCAGCGTGGCTTGTCGAGCATGTCATCCCAGGCAGACAGGCACTGGATCCCCTTTGAATGACACCTACATTGGATCAGTAAAAGGTATCACATCACACCTGTATTATAGGTTTTCTGTCTTGGAACCAGCGTAGATTCTTTTTTGGGAAACAGTAACACTTTTAGTATATAGGACTCAAAGTCCCGTGTACAGATTGAAGCTCTTCTCTTTTTTCCTGTACTTATTAGCAGAAGGCAGTGCACCATATCAACAAGGTGAACAGACACAGCTTGACAAATGGAGCACCTTCTCCATTATAAATGACAGAAAGACAGCAAGTAACATTTTTGACTGAGGTATATTGCCCAATGCATGTAGCTGTGCAAAACTGACAAGCACAGCTAAAAAGCTGCACATCTGTATAATTTTCAGTCTGTGCTTGAGTGGTTTCAAGCTATGCTCTTGGCTTCCATGTGACTTTCCTCATAGGCCATTCCTAAAGAATTTTTTTGATAGCTTAACTGGAAAGATTCAGAGGGCTTTAAACTAGCACTGGAAATTTGGTCTGCACATATAGAAAGACTTGAGCTATTTTTGACATGTGGTGATATTATTTAATGTATGGGAAAGTGGGACTCATTAAACAAGTATGTCTTTGTAAGTATACTCAGAAATCTGAAACTCCCAATGTTCAAAAGCCACCTCAGTGATTCACCTGCCGACTAGTGCAGCTAATGGTGGCAGTTCTGGACCTATGCCTGAATGGGATGTCATGAATCCATGCAAGAATGTGGTGTTCTGAACCTATGGTCTAAGGGATGGTTCTGAACCTATGCATGAATGGGGTGTTCTGAATCAATGCATGCATAGCCTATTCTGAATCTTTCCATGAATGAGGTGTCCTGGACCTAGGCATGAATGCATGAATATCAGTGACAGTATGTCCCATTAAGCCACCTTACTGTGTGTACAGATGCTGAAGTACCATTTTACATCACCAAAGTAGGAAAAGAGTAAAATGAAGGGGGGGGGGGGGTAATGTGGTTTTCTGGGAAGGGCACAGAGGTCTGCAGAAATAAGCTCATACATCACTATATAGCAGACTATGTGCGTATGTATGCAGCTCAGTCTGTGTTTAGTCTAAACTTGTAATACAGTGGCTTTGAGCTATGTTCTCAGGTTCATTGTGAGTTTCTTTACTATATGTAACAGTGATAAAACCAGTACAGTCAATAATAATGTTTTAAATTTAGCAAGCATCTTGCCTCTAAATAGTAAGTCTGCTCCTGATTATCAAAATAAATCTGAAAGACTATGGAAGGAGTAAAAGAAAACTCTGAAACATCCTATGAAAGAAAGTTATGAAACGGTCTGTACACCTGCACTTTTGAAGAATCTAATGCTTCATGTAGTTCTTTAGCAGACTTGATGGCTGGCTATTACAGGAGCATGAATAACTGTGACGAACACCTTTGCCACAGTTAATGGGGCCTACCTCTATCTCTTTTCATTCTGCTTGCATTCCATGTTAATGTACTAACAGAAGGTCTGCTCAGAAAAGGGTTGTGAACAGCAGAGCTACTGCTATCCTATTTTCTGAATATGAATGGAATTTAAGCATCTTGAAGTAAAGAGACTTTATCCATTTGTTCTGGGGCCATGCCTAATTTATACCTTCCCACCCTGTGATGTTTAGGTAACTGAGTGCACCCAAATAAGTGTTTTAACAAATGCCAGTTCTGCTTAAGTTGCTGACTTAAAATATAGTGGGTCTAAAACATCACCATCCCAATAGCAGCGCAGAATTCTTCATTCCAACTTGAAGTACACAACCTTTCATTTATTTCCCACTTTTTTGCTCCCAGAAGAAGCAAATCAGTTTAGCTTCAGACCCACTCATCTGTTTGGTCTACTGAACCTTCCGTTCCACTTCCACACTAACTCTGACCCATGTCTAGTGCTGGTGAGGAGATTGAGGTACATGATGCAACATCATAGCACTGCTAGGTATGTTTTTGCTTTATTTACCCACCTCTTTACACATCTGTAACACCCTAGGGAGAGTTACACAGTGGGTGTCAGACCTGGCTGCTCCTCAGTTCCACAAGGGGCTTCTTGTCAGCTGGGGCAAAGATCAAAGCTTGAACCCATTTCCCTGGCCAATTTAAGGGTGGCTAAACTACTTCAGCCACCTATTTAAATCCAGTTTAGGTCTTTATTTAATCAAAGTGCACATTTCTGCTATTTCACCTTGCATGAGATCCTGCAACCAAGTTGCAGCTAATCCTTTACCTAACATTTTCCTAAAGGATGCCCTGCATTTAAGACTACCACAGAGCCCATTGACTTTACCACAGAATTTAGAAAAGTTGAATTTATCTTCACTTGAACCAGCTAATTCAGTAAAGTATCTAAGACTAAAAAAAATTAGTTAGTTTTTAGAAGGCATGCTTGTATAACCCAGACCTACACCTCACTGGGCCACCCTTGACCCGCTCTTGACCTACAAGAAGTATCAATGAAATGGACAAGACCTGACATCACTGTTTAAGACTCAAAGTACATGATCTCTTCATATCCTTTTTGTGACTATGCCGTGGCTAGGTATAGATGGTCTTCACCTGGTCATAAGGTGAATAATGATGAATCTAACATCCTAAACAAAAGCAATGTTTTACTAGGAAAACTCTGAAAAAAACAGACACTCTGTCATGAAGCACACTAACACAGTTTAGTTAACTAGTCAACATCTGCAAGGACTGGACTTTAACAAGATGAAGACAAGGGAACTAAGGCTTGTTTAGTTCTGAATGCTTTATCCATGTTGTTGCCACATAATTAAATTGCTTTTGTAATGCCTTGTTCTGTGCTTCTTGTTTGCATAATGTAGAGTATCACTGACCCATTTTGTGTTTTACACCACATCCGTTATATAGCACTAACCTTTGTATAATAACACAAACACTGCAGCAAATCTGACAACTTTTTATGTGCATCATCAGTGAAGCAAGTACTGGTTGCTGAAACATGCTTTTCTGAACATGCTATATACATAATGAATATACTTTAACCTACATGGGACAAAATATGACGGATAACCAGCATGTGTTGTATGCAAAAGAGAAGTATATACTTTGGGAAATGGTTTCATATGGGAACAATAATGTCAACATAGGTTCATCTTGTTTGGCTTCATGCTATCAACAAATGGCTAACTATGGAGGAGAAGCTTCAAAATCCTGTTTTATGTAAAATTAGATAACTATAAAATCATTTTCATTAAGTTTAAGCCATGTTCAGAAATAGCACAATGGGTTTCAAAGTTTGTTCCCCAAGGCAACTTTCACTTTTCTCGCAATCTGGCAAACCTGGAGTTAATTATTATTATAGCAGGGGTGCAGGAGGCATATATCCCCAGCAAAGGGAGGTCAAAACCCATCCCAAAATGTTGTCTAAACTAACTTTTTGTCAGTTTATTTTCAGTCATCTGTCCTTTTGAATAATCTTCTCTTTCAAAAAGGAAATCATGTCCCCTGCATCTTCAGTTGTTTTATTGAGACTCAAGCCAATAAACACGTTTAGAATATATGAAGGGAAATGGCTAAATGATTCTAAAAATATATTTTGTTGACTAGTATCCATTTTAAATAAAGATGTACAATAGTAGAATTTTTGTAGAATTGCAGGAGTGATAGACCACACAAAATGATGAAATGTCACTTATAAAGCCATTCCATACTTTCTTTCTGTATTAACAAATATGCCAATGCCCTGATATAGCAATACCATCAGGGTTTCTGACGCAAATAGAAACCTCTGCATTGCTCATTATACATCTTACAATCTGATAGCTGTATACTGCGTTTGTTATACGTCTTACAATCTGATAGCTGTATACTGCGTTTGTTATACATGTTACAATCTGATAAATGTATAGTGTGTTTGTTATACGTCTTACAATCTGATAGCTGTATACTGCATTTGTTATACATGTTACAATCTGATAACTGTATACTACGTTTGTTATACATGTTACAATCTGATAACTGTATACTGCGTTTGTTATACATGTTACAGCCTGATAGATGTATACTGTGTCCGTTATAGATGTTACAATATGATAGCTGTAAAATGCATTGTTATACATGTTACAATCTAATAGCCATATACTGCATTGTTTGTTATACATGTTACAATCTGACAGGTGTGTACTGTGTTCATTATACATGTTACAATCTTATAGCTATATATTGCATTCATTATACATGTTATAATCTGATAGCTGTACACTGGGTTTGTCATATATGTTACAATCTGATAGCGGTACACTGCACCCTGATGTGATGTCCACCTACCCCAACACGCTCAGGATATACTCCAGCTCTTAGAAAGGATGCCTTCCAGCTGTCCACCTCCTCCTGGGTCTCACATGCCAGTTCTAGCTGTCGATAGTCCTTGTACACATTTCTGCCATAAAAACAGGAAAAAGGAAATAATTAAGATGGATCCAAAACTTTTGTTAATGCATTCCAATGTTGCACATAAAAGCCTATTCTCTGCATCTCAGAACCATAGCTCTAAATTGAATCAAGGGCAATTTTTTAAAATACTAGTACTATTAAACTATTAACTTGAGATATTGTCAGAATAAGAACATGGGAATTAATATGCATTTTCTGAGGTAAAAGAAGTCTATAACTTTTAAATCCTAAAATCTATTGTCATTACATATTAAGTGTAATTCACCACTTTTCTCCAAACAAAAAACACTGGTTTTAGGAGGAATTAAGAGGGTCAGAGCTAAAATTTGAGTAAAAATAAGGGATGTCCCTGAAAATGTATTCTTTCACTTGAAACACTTTTTCAAGGATAAATCACACAGCCCAGTACTATAGTCAGTAAGTATTTTCCTACTGTTTCCTCATAACATGCGAGTGTAATCACGTACACTATAATGTTCTGTTCATTGTACTCTGATTAGTTTATCAATGTGTGATATCATCAGTTATTGGCACTGAAGGATTACATGGTATTATATCAATGAATGGAAGTTGTAGTGTTAGCTTGGATGAAATTATATACAGGAAAGGATGCAGGGGTTTAACTCCCCAAAGTAGTAAGTTCTGCTTAACAACTGCTACACATATCTGCAGCAATCACAGTAAACACCTCTGTTGAGTTCTTTACATTTTACGTTTCCTCATTTGCATACAGCTGAATTGAAGATAGTATGAAATCAAACATATCAGTGTTTTCACTTTTATACAAAACTCGGATGATAGATATCTAATTGAAGTCTTGAGAAGATGCATTCAGCCTTGGCCATACATTTGGATTTTTTCTTATGTGATCTAAACACTTTTTTTCTCTCAATGCCATCAGAAGAAATGATCTATATAGTTTTAAATATACCTTTTTGTCTTGAAAAATCCAAGAGTGACTAAAGTAAAATAAAACTGTGAACTTCTGAATGAAACTGAAATCTGTCTTCAGATAGAAGTTGGAAGTGAAGTGTAGAGGCTGGATGCTACAGACAGGAGAGAGAGATGTAGCTCAAGAACTGGGACACTGGAATGACGTTATAACTCTTCCACCTTATCCTCTATACCTCATTATTTAAAATAAACTTCAGTCCAATTTCTTTCCTTCTCAACTACTCTGCCCACTCCGTCTCTTCCGTATTGCATCCATTACCAGAGTTCTATGTTGGGTCCTTTGAGTCATCTCCCCCTCTCTCTACCACCTCATTTTAAAGGTAGCATTGCTTAGCTGAATCTTTCCAGACCCACCTTCAGCTTTGCTGAGATGAAGACTATCCTGAAATAGAGCTCATCTTTAAGGTATTCATCTCTCTAGTTTTAAATATCCCTAGCCCCTTTTCTCCTGTCCAACTCATGAGCCAGTAGTTTCAGGTTTATTCTAAGTTCTCTAACTGTGCCACTTGCTAATACCATTAAAAACCTTGGAAAACCCCTTGTACCCAGCTTGTGTATTGTACAGGAATAAAACCCTGACTGCAACCCAGGTAACTTGAGTTCCACTAGTGAGTTCATTGGTTAAGGAGTTACTGGGAAATAGGTAGAAGCAGCAATTTTGCCAGCTCTTGTATCCTTGTGGTAGAGGTGTGATTTCTGCCAAAGGATTAGCTCTAACAGGCATTAGATCTGAGTCATTTGCATACGTAATGCCTGTGGTAATGAATTGGGCAGGTCAGTAGGTCTTATCTCTGCACACTCCTTACCATGACTGCTTACACTAAGGATATCCTCATTCTAAACAGTAGGCATGGGGTCCCAGTTTCAGTTACATAACAAGTATAACATAGAATAATGGGTTGGTAGTTCTGGTAGAGATAGGAGAAGAGTGCAATGTTTATTCCTGTCCTTCTAGGTACATCTATGATTGTGTCAGACCTCAGCTGCTCCAGCATGTTTTTACTCGGTAACACAATGCAGCCACACTGTGTTAGTAAAACTTCAATATGCAGCAGTATTCATTAAAGCATCTTCAAGGATTTTATGTACTACAAGTGGTCATAATATAAAATAATTATAAGGGAGAAAAAAGAAGAAAAAGGCTGTTGTTAACTAGGGTATACTACTAATGACTACGGTCTGTACTGCAGAAGAGATACATTTCCCTGCAAACTTTTATTATTCTCCATTACAAGCTAATTATTTATTTATTAAGCTTATTTTTATTAACTGCACTTAAACACACTGCAAGAAGAAACATTTCTTGAGAACTCAGCAAAAATATAAGTACTGTTTGATATATTTCATTTGCTTTGCTGAGACCACTGGTGTGTACATTTCCCATTTCTAGCTTTCTAGTGGCTATAATCTTATAAACTTTGCTGTTGTATTGCTTTAGCACAATTTCTATAAGCAAAAGACCACATCACATACAAAGTAAAGTACCTTATTTTACATGTTCACTTTGTTTTGTTGATCTCACTCACAGTAGCCCTGTCATGGGATCAGTGTGTACGTGTCCTATCTCTGTAGCCCTACCCCTTCATCCATGAGCTACGTGGTAAAATGGCACGTGACACTATTTTACATAACACATTATCAGTGGATGTGTTACTTCTGAACACCAAAATGGAATCTGGAAATTTAAAGCATAAGTTTGTTATTCAAACTCTGCTCAAGTGAATTTTCCCATAAGTAAATTACTAGGTTGTAGACCTTGATGATTAGGGTAGAAAGTGAAGTAACAAGGCTTAATTTCAGCTTGGGGTTTCTTCTTTTTTGTTTAACCGATAATTATCTCAGAACTGTTGGTATACAGATATGTAAGGGGTGGTACATTTAGATTATCCATCCATAACAAGAGTTCAGATATAGTATGCTTGTAAAATGTCCACATACATACTAACACTAATGAGTTTTAGTATTACGGCTTAAATGCAAGGTGCTCTATTTCACATTTTCTACATAGGTCTTCACAAAAATGACAATACAACAAGGCTGCAAATAATAAACTCCAGAAATCTTTATCATTATGCAGTCTATAATTATTTAGTATAATGAGATAATGTATAAATCAAATGGCACATTTTATGACTTGAAAGTGATAAGACAGCTAACAAAAGTCCCTGTACTCCAACTACAAGATTGCTCATCTGAGGAATCTTGATAGGTGTCGGGATTACAGACTTGCTAAATACTGTTGCAAATTCACCTCCCTGGTCATAACTGACCTTTGCCATATTCACTCTCCATTGTCCTTGATTTCTTTTACAAATAAAAATAATATCTTTCTATACCATTGCTACTTTTACCCAATTAAATCAGTCCAATCAGGTATACATCATCTCTCACCCAAATAATAGCCTCATATAAATTACAGCATCTTAACACAATGTAACATCATGACACCCAATTAAACATTAACATCATAGTCTAACAGAAACACCCACATAACTGTATAAGAGCACACTGTAATCATATGACACCCAAATACAAGTAACCTATGGACATCATAGTCTAACAGCCAAATAACTGTACTAGAGGTGTGTAGTATGTTGCTTTTAGTAACCTGTCACCCAGAATGCCCCTCACCTTGGAATTATCACCAAAACATTCCAGTCCTTAATAAACTTACAATAATCTCCATGCGGGGTGCCCTTGGAAAGTTAGTACCTAGCTAACAAACATGCAGTTTACAACTGAACTGAAGTACTAATGTAGCAAAAATTATGAACAATTGACAAACTTTGGCAATAGTTGAACACTGCGCAGTCCAATACATACTAAGAAAAACTTAACAGTCTTCATAGGGTGCAGCAGATTCAGTAGGACATCTACATATGAACAAAACAAAAGGCAAATGCTTATTTAGAAGACGTTTCTTTCAGTGTTTCCTTACTGAGCATAATGTGGCTCTTAAATATACTACAGAAACTATTACTGCTATCTTATTGAAAGACATCTCTACCAGAAAGTATATGGAGCAGCTACCTGGTCCTCATTCAAAATGTTATACACTGTATGACACTGGATAGAACTGAATGGGAAATGTAGGTCAGTAAGTCTAATCACTGGCAAAAACAGCCCATGAAATAACACTGTACAGTTATGTGACATATTCATTATAAAGGAAGACCTTCAGAATAGTCTTACTATTGTGTTAACATAACCCACTTTCCAAAGGTGTTTCCCTGTACATGCATCCTCTGAAGTCCATATTCTGATACCTAAATGCACACTGGAAGATGCTGTAAAGAATTTGCCACTCACCTAATTTGTGTCTTTTTGTATTTTAACTCTCCATGATGAACTGGTTGGAGTATGAGGAAGTCTGCTTTTTTATAATACTCTCTTGCCCAAAATTACCAAACAGTGAGAAAGTAGACTTCAATGTTACTGTTGTGAGATACTGGTTTGAGTCTAACAAAGGGAATGACCAAGTTCACATAGTACTGACTGCTACAAAATGACTTTTTTGAAGATCTATTGTTACAGAAAGGTCCTCATAAACTGTCCTTACGGTGCTGTGATTTGTAACAAAGACAATATGGAAACGTGATATATTTATGTACTGAAACTTAACTTGCACTTATAAATATCAGCTGTTTTCACTTAAGTAACTAAACTTGTTAATTATTAGCCATCACTTTCTTAACATCTGAGGTGTATAATAGAGGATTATGATTGGGTCTCTGATTCTAACCTGTTTATTATGTGTTTGACACATGGATGCCAAGAACTTTGCTTGGCAGGTGAATTGATTGACTTCCACATCGAGAACACATAATAAAGAGTTACAACTAGCGATCTGAGCATATTTCTTTGTAGTAAATGGTGCTTTATCTGCTCCATGTATAACTAGTTACAGAAAAATAGAGAAAAAGGAAACGCTGTTTTGATGACTTTTAAAGCTGTAAAGCACTTGGGGAAGCCGTCAGAAAGGCAGTGTAACACTTTTTGTTACATTTATTCTTATTTTTCATGGCTTTCAATGGTCTAGATTTTCACATAATGTTCATATTTTGCTTCATTTCTTTGGTCTGTTCCTCATAAAGTCTGTGGCTGACAAATCACAGAGGATGAACTCACTGAATGGTGACATATATCTGAGTTTCAGATTTCATATGTTTTGGGAAAAAAAACTTATGGAGAGCACATCCTTTATTCTAGATGCCTTCTAAGTTTGTAAGAGGAAAAACATATGTTATCCCTTCAGACAGCAGTACTGCCACTGTCATTTACTGGTCAGTACAGGCAGATTAGACTGCCCAGCAGTAGATCCGATCTTACCAACTTAATCAGTGGGTGCTTAACAATTGTTAAGGCCGGGCCTTGCAGCACTTTAACGTTTAACTGACTTGTCCTTTTCCAAATTATGCAGCATAATTTCCACGCTCCATGCATTACATATTTTGTTACTTACAAAAATCAATACTTTACTTTATTCAGATAGTGCGCTGCTGTCTAATATTAGTAGTTTAACATAATTGGAAGAAGCAAGAATCCATATCTGACCTTTGTTCAGTATTGAAGAGAGCAAAGATGTGTTTGCTGGACATGAATCCCTTCTCAATATCCCGGAGCTTAAGGTTGTCCAATGGCAGCATGTACTTCTTTTCTTTTTCCTGGAAAGCACAGAACAAAGTGATTGAGTTCCACTAAACAGTAATAAGGACTTCCGCCCCTCACCTTGTGACACTGAAACTAAACAAAAGCATAGGATATGGCTGAACTAGCTCAGGCTAAAAATACATAAGCACAGACCTGTTTGTTCTGACTCTGTGTTTACAAAGCTAAAGACATATGGAAACAATCATTTATCAGTGCCAAATGTTAACTGTATTGGTGATGACTACAGCAGTATAGTATAAAGGAATGATAAAATAAGAGAAGCAGTATTTTGTTACAACATAAAACAGATAGCGGAAAGTAAAAGGCAAATCTTAAGAAAGTAGATTGCTGTTGTTAAGGGCTTTTGTAGGTACACCAAACTATTTGTGCAAATACTTTAAAATACAAAGAATAACAGTCACTACCAGATGAGACTATTGCACTGGGGTTGCATAAAGCAAGGTAGACTGCTAAGTCAGATTCTGATTCCTTGTACTGATCCTGCATGTTACGTCCACAACCTATCTTGTGGGAGGAACATGTACCAAAACTGCATATCAATCCTTTCTGACTTATGCATGACCGTATTGTTTAAAGGACTCAGGATTGTTTTTGATCCCCCTTTGTCCCACGGGCAAAACAGGGGAAAAAAATAATGGGAAGCTACCCTCTGCAAATAATACTTTAAACTGTTTTACAGGGGGCAAGCCCCTCTACACTCCCATGTGGGGAAGACCTCTAACAAGTTTTAAATACCAGCTCCACAGTCACAGAAAAATGGAGTAAGGGCAACATCTAGTCTCTGAAAGTGGCTTTCAGCGATAAAGCTGTTGGGCTGTTGTCAGCTGGACTCACATGATTTAGTCCAAACACACATTCCGGGTTTAAAACACCATCCGACAAACTTTTTTTGCAAGCAAATAGTATTGTATATGCTTGTAGCAGTGGATTTTGTTTCTGATGGTTCTGAGCAACTTACCTTGCATCTTTTTAAGAAAAATGATTAATTAAACCCAAGTGGACTTAACTCTCATCCCCTCCTGGAAATTCTTTGCAGAACCTCACTGTCATGACTGCAGTAGAGAGTTGATTACCGGAACTAATTGGGACCTAGGGTAGTTTGGATAATCAAACATGTAATTGAACCAGATAAAAAACTTCTAGAATCTTGTTTTTTTTCTGCACGGTGGAATACACTTTTCAACCATTTAGTGATTCCAGTGGAAAATAAAACATATTTTTCACACATGAGCAGGCTATAAGCTCAAAAAACATGCTCAAGCGAATATGTGTAATGTTTACATTTTCAGACTTTATTATTTTTTCTACCCAAAAACTTTGGAAGGCTGGCTCTGATAACTGACGTTTTGGATAATCGACTCTCTACTGCATCTAGTTTCAAATAATGACTTGACGATTTGTGTGAAGACCATAAGTTCATACATGGGGTATGTAAAAGTAAGCCCTTTACCAAGGACAACTAATATTCTCTAAATACCAAAGGGTATCATGGTTAAGCTTCTCAACAGCCCTTTGGTAATAAGCTTGTTATGAACCTACGAAGCTGGAGGGCAGTAAGAAACTGCAGTGTTGAATGTGCATCCTTGTAGTAAGGCAAGTAAATACATTGGGTGGAAATAATACTTAGCTTTTGGGGATGGATCAGTTTATCATCAAAGCATAAAATATTTCTAGAATGGCTGCACTCAGACACTGGGAAATGAAGTGATATTAAAGCAAAAGCTGTGAGTGGCTACAATTTAGTGGCTAAGATGAATAATCAGTATGGCAGCCTAGTGTAATAAATGAATGTTTCACATAAAACTATAAAAAGGTGTAGCATATAAAGTATAATTTTTAATATATATATATATATATATATATATATATATATATATATATATTCTGTTACATAATAAAATTAGCATTGTGCACATAACCTGAATGACTACAACCTATAAACAAGTGCACAATTACTTTCAGAGTATTTATCATCATAATAAAACCCCATAAGGTATGTAAACATTCCAGTTTAGGAGATTACATTGAAGGGTATCCTCTGGTTTGACTATGGCAGTGGTTCCTAACTGCCAGTAGACACTGACCTTTAGTACTGGCCTTAGGTATGGAGAAGCAGTGGACAGTGAAACCTGATTGTGCTGCAAAGAAAATGTTACGACTGGCCATTAACAGTAATAGCCTCCCGTGAAAACTGACATACAAAAGAAAGAGCATACAGTAAATACAATACTCAGAAATCACATCAATGCATGCTAATGATCAGCAGTACCTAGGTTATGTCAACTGATCTCACACTGAGGAATGATAGCAATGGTGTAAAAGCAGAGAGAGCATTACGTCAATTATGTATACCATTCATAGATCTTAAAATATCACTTTTGTGAGATCACTTGGTCACATTTTCAAGTTCTCAGCTTTGTTTCAGGTGTTGTACTTCAATGTGAGGTCACATGACCTGGAGAAAAGGGAAAAAAGTGAGCTTATTATTTTTTTAATAATTTCCCTTTTCCCTGAGGTTGTGTGTCTTCAGTGGTATATATATATATATATATATATTGAGATTAGGGATGTGGGGACAGAGGCCGCAAAGAGGTTCTTCAGTATAATTATTTGTATACATAATTTTATGTTCTTTAATTTTTTTTATGAAATTTTACATCTTGAGTAACTGAGACATACTGTTCCATTACAGATATGAAACTCAGGCAAGTTACTGCCTAACTTGACAAGACCATAAACCAAGGCAATCTCTGGAGGAATGAGAAATAAAATGAGAAGGTATGTGTTTCAAATGCAGTTTCAGGAAGACTCTGGGGTGGGAAGGCAGACTGAAAATAGGACTTTGTTTTATAGTGATGGATTATACAGTCAGGGAATAAAGGTGAGCATAATCAAACATGCAAAGGAAAGACGGTATAAATACGACCTGGAAGAAGAAATGAAGTGAGAAATACAGGAAAGGAAAAGTAAAACAGAAAGTAAGAAAAACAGTGCCTGGACTTGACATGGGAATGATCAGTCCTCTGATATGGGGGATATAAAAAGCAAGAGCTGAATGCACTAAAACAAGTGTTCTCAAGGAGAATATTGTGTAGCAAAGTAATAGAAGGAGTAGTAGACGACTCATGGGGCAGAAGCATAGACTTAAGACCCTGTACAGAAACTGTATCCATGCAGCTAAATGCAGCATGCTTTATTTCCATATGAGTTCCTAATGAACAAGTGAACAGAAGCAGTTGTAACACAGCACTGTGAGTTCTGGGTGAGATTTTGTATAGACTGGACTGACACTCTGCAAACTAATGCTGCTGTTTGGCTGAATGTCAAATGTCAGCTGAGGAGCAGAAGTGCTTTATGTGGTGTACTGTGCAGTGTGCTAAACCATCTCATCCGTCAGTCTGTCTGTTGGAGGAATTATGGCTTCTGACAATTTCTGTTAGTGTCAGACACTATGGATTGTGTTACTGACAGACATGACTGCAAAGCAAAAGGTGCAAAATTATAAAATTATAACCTCTCATTACAGGAAACCTTCTACAGTGATGGCGGAAACACCACAGATGAGGATGATAATGCTGCTGGCATATAGTTTAATATAGCAATAACCCACGTCTGGGTGTGGGTAATGCTGGATTTATCCACGGTTGGAGTGGTTTTGGTCCCGAGGGCGAAGCCCGAGGGACCAAACAAAGCCAACCGTGGGTAAATACAGCATTACCCACACCCAGAAGTGGGTTATTGCTATTATACCATGACATTATTTAAGAAAAGAAACTATTACTTTTCTTAAATAATGGCATAGTATAATGCCTGTTTACTGACTTCCGCAGATGTCTGGCATCCGGCAGTTCTGATGTACTGCGGCCTACCGCGCAGTACATCAGAGTTGTGGGCAAGCAACGGAGAAAGCAAGATCTCTGTTGCTTTTTTACTGTTTTCACTATGTTAAATGGGTTTAACATAGCAAGACAGTTTTAAAATAAGCAACGGAGATGTCCGTTGCTTATTTTAAAACTGTCTCTATGTTAAACCCATTTAACATAGCGAAACAGTAAAAAGCAACGGAGATCTTGCTTTCTCTGTTGCTTTTTAAAACCTGTCCGCTATGTTAAATGGGTTTAGCATAGCGAGACAGTTTTAAAATAAGCAACGGAGATCTCCGTTGGTTATTTTAAAGCTGTCTCGCTATGTTAAACCCATTTAACACAGCGAGACAGTGTTTTAAAAGTAGAGTTATACTAATGGAAAAAAGTCCGGGCGACCGGACCTTTTTCCATTAGTATAACTCGATTTACAATGTGCACGCTGGCCAATCAGCGTGCACATTTTGGGGGGGTCATGGTATAATATGCATTTTTTATCTTGCACATCTGGTCTGCCCTTTTTTATGCTTCACAACATGATTGTTAGATGTATCAGGGAGTGGTACAGAATACCTGTGAATGCTAGCATGTATGCAACTTTTATTGGCACAGCAAAACAAGCAACTATGTAGAGAGAACTCAGCAAGCCTTTATATCTGAATTTGTAGTAATGCCATGATAACTGTACACACTGGGATGAAGAGTATCATGACAAATTATGGAAAAAGAAAAAAAAATACCAAAGATGACTCTTGTATAAAGTAGCCAGTATCATAATCATCATTAAGTACTGACCTATTATTAACAAAAACATGTCTTAATAGTATAAATACTGCTCATTTAGGCCCTGTAGTACAAAAGGATTGGCAAGGAAATAAGCAATTGTCTCTGCAGCACTGAATAGCAGGTGACTGCTTTCTATATCTCTGTAATCAGAGCCATGATCTGAAGCATCGTAAGGGCTCACAGTATCCACTGAATGTTTTCCTTAGATTAACAATGGGAATCTGGAAATAATAAGACAGATACTCGGATTACTCCGTGGCTACTTCGGACACAGGCTATGGCTGACAATCTTCCCAAAATTTTTTATTTTTATTTATTTAACATTTGTTGACCGGGAAAGTCCGACTAGGTTCCACAGATCCTGTTTTCAGCGGAGGCCCGGGGAGAAATGCTCCAGAAGAAGAAAATGTGTTCTAGATCACTGCTATATGCTCCCATCTAATGAAACTGTCCAGGCTAGTTAACCAATTAAAAGACTGGAGGTACTAGAAAATAAAAGGCAAGCTCTTTTCCTTGGTACAGCAGCCAGTTGACATCATTTGCTTCATATTTGTACAAATCCCTGAAGTGTTCCCACTGATTTCTCTGTGACTAGGATTCATGAGATACTTTTTTGGGATTTTTTCTCTCTTCTGATTTTCCTTCTGCAGAAGGGAGGCACAAGAAAGATGTTCCACTGGGCTGTACTGATAGCATTAAGTCTAGTCAGTATAAAGGGACACAGTGCTAATAAAAAGGCTAGATAGCTTCCAAACATGGCCAGTTGAGGATTTGGAGGAAAAGCACACATCAGCAAGCACTTTTATTTTAGGTATATGGATAAAACTATTTTAAAGTTTGCAGAGAAATTGAATGCTTAAATGTAGCTGCCAGTTTGATTTATATTGTATAAACCATTACACCTTTATATAAATGGACAATCTGTAGAGATGGTCTGAATGCCACCCATCATAATGTGTACTCCTCACTTTGAAAAGGAAGTCTAAGTAATAATCCCCTTCAGCTGGGCATAACCTGTTTCTTTTATATAATACCAAACTATACAATATTTACTGGAAAAAGTGTGCTTTTTTTATATTTTATTTTGTTGATGAGTGTCAGACTGAAATTTTTTTTTGGAGCTGAAAACTCCTGCAATGACATTATGTAAAACTGAAGCCATAATGCCTTACTATCTAAATGAGTGTGTCGGCTACTATATATTCCATGACAAATGTATCAACAGGAGATTTGTACAGAAAGATAAGTTGTCAACTAGATCTTGCAATTAGAATATATTATATTGAAAATTAAGATAAGCATTACCGCAGCAGTGAAACCACAATGTAAGAGACTACTCTTCTAGAGAAGTCATTTGCTTGGAATCACCGTTAATGTGTTGCTGGTATATTTCAAAAATTACTGGTAGCTACTATGACACCATTTTGTGGTTGTGGTTGTCATCATACAGAAAAGCTGATTAGGCAGTGGAGCTAAAACACCAATGAATATACTATAATCTACATTTTTGTTTAAAATCGCTTGCAACTTTAAAATCAGGACCACAGTTGAAAATGAAACTAATTATAAATTAATGTATGGAAAGTTGGCGATATACTTTAAAGAAATCAATACCTTGGACAAAGCTTTCTGTTATGAGCAGCCAGCCACAACATCTGAGACAATCATTTATATTACTTTGTTTCAGCTTTCTCAGAAGAATGCAAGGGTGCAGTGCCATGCTGGGCTGAAAGAAGGCAAGGTACAATCGGGAAAATGGTGGACAGGTGCCAAAAAAAGAGACAGGATGGAGATAATAAGGTACAAGGACCAGATGGGCTACCTCTCACTGCCCTCAGAAATCTGACCAGTCTGTTGTCAGATGCCAGCTGATGATCTTCAATAGATCATGGTCTACAGTATATATGCCTGTGTCTGCAAAACAACAAATGTGGTACACCTATACAGGACCTGGACAGGAAGAAAAATCTGGAAAACTAAAGGCCTTTTAGCTTAACAGCTGTGTCAGATAAAGTTTTGGAAATAATCCTGTGATGATGGATGTAAGTATTTATCGTGTTTAGTAATTCTTTCAGACACCATTGAATATGGGCTTTTGGCTACAACGTGACCTAATATTAGATCTAATCTTAGAACAGGGTTGTAAATAAATTTGGTGTGGCAGTGCCAGTAGACATATCCCACTGCTCCACAGAGGAGATGGAAAGAAAAGCCTCAGGGGCTGTGCATAGGACCAGTACTGAGAAACTGGATCGCTGCATGGTTGAACACAAAGGGTTATAATAAGAGACAGATGATGTAAACCCCCCCCCCCCAAAAAAAAAAAAATAAAACAGTAAAATAACTGAGGGAGTACTGCAGGGATCTGCCCTAGACCAGTACAGTTCACTGTCTTTATGTCAGACATATCTTAGGGAGTGACAAACAGAATCCCCCTCTTCTCTGATGACAAAAAGACAGGTGCAACAGCTGGGAGGTTGTCAAAAGCATTTAAAGAAGGATTTGTAAAGTAAGGCCAAGTGGGCAGACAGATACAGTGGAGTTTCATTGCAGACAAGTGTGAAGTATTGTACTTGGAGCATGGCAATCCAAGTATGAAATACCAGCTGGGGGAGTGCAACTGCTGGCAACAGATCAGGAAAATTTTCTGAAGTTTTTGGACCAAAAAATTTCCCAAACCAGTAAAGAAAAAAGTCTTTAAACCCTGAAGCAAATAATCACTGCAGATTCTGATGAGCTAAAAACTGTAAATGGACATTCACAATGGAAATGTTTTTCAACAAACCAAGCTTTTAGAATGTCAAATTACCCATGGTAACTGGCATTTCCATTCTTACTATTTGGAACTGAATACTGTATTTTTTATTTGGTATATTTGCAAGTAAACACTTTCTGTCCCATTAGTTTTACACAAAAGAGTTTGCTTTAATTACAAGTGTTGCAAATCTGATAGTACTCCAAGAATAAAACACTGTATTACATTTGCTTTGCAGTAGAAAGGGACAGTAAGCTTACACAGTCTGCCTTTTAAGTGCATTTAACGTTGTAATTCTTCTGCAGTCCTACCACCCCTTCCCCATTCTTCATCTGCACCATGCCTTATTCATTGCCTCCATGAAGTCCTTTCTACACCAACTAATCCAGCAGTCCATTCCCTGGGACTACAAGCCTCTCTCTGAAGAAGTACTTTAGGAGTTGCTGAGAGTAGCTAGGTCCTACAATCTGCTTTCTGTGCCCTCTCCTTTCCCTCTGTACGTCTTTGTCTTAGTGATGTCTTCACATTTCCCTGGCATGCTCTTGTATATCAGTATCATGTCCCCGTATCTTTCTTGACTTAGATAAGAAGAGTTTTAGCTTCTCTCCCATCTCAGTATACCACTCTGACACTATGCCTCTCTACACTAATATCATAATCCTAACTATCTTCTTCCATCTCTACCTACTCCTTCACCTTACATCATATCATACAACCCTCATACCTTTCAAACCATTACACTCAACATCCATGTACACACAGACTCTTCCTAGCTATTCCACAATAATTCTACAAGCTAAACCCCTGTACTAATCCTGTCTAAATTTTTTTTCCTCCTCATTCCATCATCTTCACATGCACAATTACAGGCATCCCTTGTAGAAGAAAAATAAAATTCACCCTGTCTTTGTCTTTTCTATATTAAGTTGCATTAAAACTCTAATATTGCCTTTACACATGTTAATCCTGTTATAAACATGTCATTTTATATTCTTTTATGTAATGAATATTTAATTTTCACTAGTCACTATATCAAATTTAATTTTTAAAATATGTTACTCCTATGCAGTTTTTTTTTTTTGGTTTCTTTAGAACAATGTTGTAGTGGAGCTTTTCTCCCTGGGCCTTTGCTGAAAATGGACATATATCCAGTTAGACTAGCCCGGTCAACAAATGTAAAATAAAATAAATAAATAACGTAAAGACCCTCCATCTACACAAAGCCCACTAAAATTATCCTAAACTAGACTACCACCACAAAACTAAAAAACAACAACACCCTATAAATCAAAACAACCTTTCCAACTTAATAATATGTGGAGACATACACCCAAACCAGGGCCACAGTCTAAACTCCATAACCAACCCAACTCCATAAAAACTTTAAACTTCACTACCATCAACCTACAAAGCATCAGAAATAAAATTCCCCATTTCCATGCATGGTTATACCAAAACAAACCAGATTTCACTGCCATAACCAACACTTGGCTTAAACCATTCATCAACGACACAGAATCTCTACCCCCCCAACTATAAATGCCTCAGGAACGGCAGACCACATAGAAAAGGTGGTGGTGTCACCTTGATATACCCAAATATCTATACAACAGTCCCTTTCACTAAACCCATTCCGCAGTTCTCTTCAGCAAAACATTTAGTAACCCTCCTAAAACTAAATAACTATAAAACCCTCTGCATCATAGTGTTATACATTCCCCCAGGTAACAACATTCCCATTCTAGAGGATATTCTAGCTTGGTCATCCAAACATATTCAAAATGGAACAATCATCCTAGGGGTTGTAAACATTGATTGGTTAGATATCAAAAACCAAAACCTCCAAACTAACATCAACCTATTCAACTATACTCAGCTTATCTCTGATATAACTAGGCCAAATACCAAAAATAACCAAGGTTTGGTCTTAGATTGGATCCTTGTATCTGACCCAAATAAGTTCTCCACCTTTGGGACATTTCCAGACAGCATCAGTGACCACTTACCATCCTTCGCTGTACTTAAAACTTCCACAACTATTAGTTACCACCAATTAAAACAAACTAAAGACCTATCACAATTCTCTCCAGAAACCCTAAATGAAATTTTACAGAATACCAACTGGGCACCATTAAAAATTATTCCTGTTGATGATGCAGTTGAATTATTCAATTCAACATTTCAAAATATTAGGGTAGCACCACCAAAAAGAGTCAAGACTAATCATGCCACTTGGCTCACCAAAGCAACAAAACAAATCATGTCCACTAGAGACAAAGCTTAGAAATTATGGCAAAAATATAAAAAACAGCTGACCTCACTCTATACAAAAACTATGTAATCAGGCCAAATGGCAGGTAACCAAAAACAAAAAGGAATACTTCCATAAACTACAGGACCAGCATAGGCTAAACCCACAAAAATTCTGGGGGGCAATAAATTCCCTTATACACCCAGGCTCTAACACCAATCCTTGCCCATACCCTGATAAAAGCCCTGCTAATATAGCCTCTCTCTTTAACTCTTATTTCATTGACACTATTGCCAAGCTGACCATCACTTTCCCTCCTTCTAACCCAAACTCATCAGACCAACAATCTACTCATCTTAAACCTCCCTCTCTACCACATTTTTCTTTCTCTCCCATACCCACATGCACCATAAAAATCTTATTCTAAAACTTAAACCTTGCACCTGTGCTCCTGACAACTTACCTGCTGAATTCCTAAAAACATCCGCATGCTCCATCGCTTACTCCATTAATATACTTATCAACAGATCAGTCCAAGAATCCCACATACCTAATATTCTTCCTCTGCACAAAGGTGGGAAAAATGCAGACATCTCCAACTTTTGGACCATAGCTGTTCTCTCTCCCATTTCAAAAATATTAGAGAAATGTGTCCATACCCAACTTCTCAACCATTGAATTAATAACAAGCTTCTCACCCCAACCCAACATGGCTTTAGACCAGGCCAAAGCACCAACACAGCTCTCATCTCCTTTATGGATACAGTACATTGGGCATGTGATTCCAGTCTGATCATCTCCACAATATTCCTTGACCTTTCAAAAGATTTCAATACCATTTTACACTCCGTTTTACTCTCTAAACTCAACAATCTAGGTCTCACACCCCCAACCCTAAATTGGTTCTCAAACTACCTTTCTGGTAGATATCAGTCAACTAAATGGCAGCAATCCTGTCCCCCCTTCCTCAGCATCTCCACAGGTGTCCCCCAAGGCTCCATACTAGGCCCCCTTCTATTCAATATATTCATTAATAATTTCCATAACTCCCTTACACATGGCACTGTGATCCAATATGCAGATGATTCAACAATCATCTGCACTGCTAAAACCCCTTCTGAGTTGCAACTACTAACACAAAATGCCTTCACATCCACTGAAAAATGGATGTCATGCAATCACATTAGCTCTCAACCCAAACAGGACTAAACTGATCCTATTCACTCCCAAAAAAACAACCTCTCTAAATAGAACTGAATTCTCTATCCACTCCCAAAATAATACCACCATTGAAGTAGTCTCCAGTACTAAACTACTAGGAGTCATTATTGATGAAACCCTAACATTTGATCTCCACATTCTCAATAACA
Source organism: Protopterus annectens (assembly GCF_019279795.1). Classification (NCBI taxonomy): domain Eukaryota; kingdom Metazoa; phylum Chordata; order Ceratodontiformes; family Protopteridae; genus Protopterus; species Protopterus annectens. Next base: position 619,912,109 of record NC_056750.1, on the reverse strand, counting down.
TCAAAAAAACACATCAGAAACCGGGCACCTTTTATAGACACAGCTATTACCTCAATAACACTGCTACAAAGACTCTAGCCTCAGCCTTTCTACTTCCATCCCTGCTATATGGTGCCCCCATACTCACAAACATCCACTCATCACTTAAAACAAAGCTCAACTCATGTTACAATAAGGTCGCCAGATTTGCAACCAATGCTAGATCCTCATCACACCTCAGCGTGAGCTCAGTGTCTCTCCAGTAAGTGTTTTACAACTGTAAATGCCTGCTTATGTTGAATTGTGTTAGACATTTTACAACTGTATATGTTTATGTTAAATTGTGTTAGACATCTAATATGATTTATGCTTTATTATTGGAAGTTACTATGGCATGCTAACATTTTGTCTGCACCAAGTTGTTTTTAGTATAATAGTATGGTCTATTTGCATAGATGCACCTTGTTCACTAATGTTATTCATGAAATTGTATTGTGTGTAGACAGCTCATACTGGTGTCTAATTATTTCTATATAATTGTGCTGTTACTGGCGGATAGAATCACATAAGAGAACCATGACAGAGTGCTGATCGCTATATTTTTATCTGTGACTGCATAACTGTCTGAGGTTTCTTCTAACAGATGTTCTTCCAATTGGCTCAGTATCTGCATATACTAGTAGTTGGTTCAAGACATTTTCCTGCATGTGGTAGCTATTTGCTCAGTGTGTTTTTTATAATCTTTATAATATATATTTACCAACTCAAAGTGCTTACTCCTCTCTGTACTCTTCTTTTCTAGACCTAACACCACTCTTAAGTATTCAACTGCAGTACCACCTTTATCATTCTTATAAGAAAAGCGCAGTCCGGGTCTGAACTGTCTGCAAACAGCTACAGTTAACTTTGAGTATGTGTCTACCTGTTTGAGCCAATATTCATTTTCCCCTGGAGAGCACTCTGCTTTGTCTTGTAAGCAGCCCACTCCACCACCCCCCCCCCTCACACATATACACACATCTTCCACTTTCTCTCTTATTCCCTTCTGTTAGCAAATAGTATCCATAACTGATCAATACTGTGTGCTTGTTAATTTAAACTGAGACCACAGTAGCCTACTGATACAAGGTTATCCTGTTTTTCCACCTGAGAAATTAAGAAATGACTTACAGTTTCAGAGCAGTCCTTGGTCAATTCTGACTGTTTCTTAAACACAAACTTGTCTTTGCTTTGGCTCATTAGCAGCAGTACAAGGAACTGCCTGCTCACACCCTTGTTCTCCTCTCCCCCTTCCCTGTTTATTACCTTAAGACAATCCCAAAGTTAATAAATATTACCTGTAGCAGGCACCATTTTTAAAACTACAACCACCTTTGTCACTATCATATGTTAATTTATCAGTTAACTCTGTTAACTGATTGTTTCCAGCCCCCTCATAAGAGCAACTAACAGGGTCTCTACCCGCTTCAATCCTCACCCTGCCCCCTATTTCCTCCTGCCCCCAGTGGTCCCATCTTTATTACACTCACAAACTCCTCCCATCTTCCCAATAGCCAACCACAGCGCTAACCCAGCACAATCTCCTCCATCTTCCCACTACTATCACACCTCCTCAACTAACATGTACAAGCATACCTTACCTATGCTCTCTGCATGCACTCTCCGTGCATATCTTATATCCTACCAAAGCTCCATCATTCCCCCACTCAACCGCTACCACTGTACTACTACTCACACCACCACTCATGTCTCACCCTCACTCAGCTCCCCTCCCACCAGCTCAAGAACCATCCCTATGCACCCCCACATATTCTACCAACTATATTACTCAAACATAAAGCATCCCTACAACTTAACATAGTAACCCTCCGACCATACCTATTACCCACAGAGCACAATCATAAAGTTTCCCTTATAAACTAACACATTCAAAAACTGATACAATTAATAACCTCATGCATATCAAAACTAGCCCTAAGTGGAGACATCCACCCAAACCCTGGCCCTACCATCTCCAACCCCAATCCTCATAATAAGACTAGAAACTACAACTTCTTCCATATTACAGCCAATAGAAAGCCAAGTGACTTCCTTCTTCTAAGCCTAAATATTAGAAGTATATCCAACAAAGTCCATGAACTCCATGCCACCATAGACTTGTACTCCCCAGATATTGTCATCCTGACAGAAACCTGGCTAAAACCTCACATTACCAGTGAGCAAATACTCCCTGGCATACTAAGAGTAGACCGGCTAAACAAGAAAGGAGGTGGTGTAGCTATAATATTTAAACAGCATCTAAACATCCAGATCTTAAAATCATCAGCTCCACAAATAGGCAATGAAGAAATAATATATACCAACCTCAAAATAAACCAAAACAAAACCATCAACATAACTGGATGCTACTTCCCACCTAGCCAAAACATCTCTCCACTAGAAAACCTCCTCAGATGGTCTACCCACCATCTCCCCCAAGAAACTATCATTTTAGGTGATTTCAATATTGACTGGCAATCCTGTTCTGGCAACCATCCAACCCATCATGTAAACCTTCATGGCTTCACCCAACTAGTCCAGTCGCCAACCAGGATAAATAAAAAACTCCAGCAAGCACACTACCCTGGATTGGTTACTAGTCAGTAAGAGCCCCCAGTCATATATAACAGGCTGCTTATCAGATAGCCTCAGTGATCACTCCCCAACATTCCTACTCAAAAAATACCTATACCAAGCTAAACCTGCCATCTACCATCAAATACATAAAAAAACTAAACTTTAACCCACTCACATTCATCTCATCCCTCAAAGAATGTAACTGGCATCCCCTAAAGTACCTCAGTCTAGATGACGCAGTTGAATTTTTTAATACTACCTTCCTGAGCATCCTTAATTACCATGCCCCCATAAGATTTTCCAGAACCAAAGCACAACCCTCCCCATGGCTACAGAAAACCACTAAGTCAGAAATGAAAAACAGGGATAAAGCCTGGGAGCACTGGCACAAAACCAAAACCCCCTCAACTAGACAGAAATTCCTAGAACTACGCAATAGAGTCAAAAAGCTAATAAAACAAGACAAATTCCAATACTACCAGTCTGCCCTAGACTCCTCACAACACAGCCCCAAACAATTCTGGTCCTACATAAACTCCATCCTCCACCCAGGTAAAGTCAATACCCCTCCTCCTAACATCCCTCACTCCTCAGAAAATATTGCTACCTCATTCAACACACACTTTACCCAAACCATACTATCACTAGCTAAACAACACAACCCCCCTCCCCTCCAACCCACACCTTCAACTAGTAATCTCCCCACTGCCTTCTCTTTTTCTCCTGTACCTACCTCCAACATAAAAAAACTCTTAACTAAACTTAAACCCACCAAATTAGCAGCAGACAACCTCCCAAGTGAATACCTACAAATCACAGCTGATGCTCTGGCCTACCCAGTATCCATCCTGATTAACCAAGCTCTGTCAGAAAGTTACATTCCCACACTGTGGAAAGTATCACATATAATTCCCCTCCACAAAGGCAGACCCTCCAGAGAACTAACCAGTTACCACCCCATAGCTATTCTCTCTCCACTCTCCAAAATACTAGAGAGATGCATACACTCTCAGGTCTCAGACTACCCCCTTACTAACAACCTCCTTTCCAGTACTCAGCATGGTTTCCAACTAAACCATAGCACCACCACTGCCTTACTCTCCTTTACTAACACTATCCTTCAGCATAAAAACAATGGCTATCTCTCCTCTGCTATTTTCCTAGACCTACCTAAAGCATTTGACATGGTCCCACACAAACAGCTTATCTCTGTCTTCAATAACCTGTCCTTCTCTCAATCAGTCACCAACTGGTTTCAGAGTTACCTGTCTGACCACCAACAATCCGTTGTATGCCAGAATGACATATCTCCCCAACTACCTGTCTCCATAGGGGTTCCCCAAGGATCCATCCTTGGACCCCTACTCTTCTCTGTTTACACCAATAATCTAGCCTCTGCCACCAAACATGGCACACTCATACAATACGCAGATGACTCAACCATCATCTGCTCAGCCCAGTCCCTACCCAAACTGCAAAAAGTCACACAGGAAGCCTTTTCCTCTGTTGAAACTTGGTTATCCGATGCCCAATTAAAACTCAACCTAAACAATACCAAACTACTCATCTTCCAACCCACCAAACACACTCAAAACAACTCTCACTTTAACATCATAGCAAAAGACAACACTACTATATACCCAACTGAACACACCAAATTGCTAGGAGTGGAAATAGACAATAAACTAAAATTTGACATTCACATATCCATGACCATAAAAAAAGTCCACAAAAAACTAGGAGCTTTATACAGAAATAAGCAATTTCTCACCAAAGCAGCAAAGATTTCAATAGCAAATTCCCACCTTATTTCCACCCTACTTTATGCCTCTCCAGTATATACCAACCTAAGGCAATGCAATCTAAACAAGCTAGAGACCTGCTACAACAAATTCACCAAATTCGCCACAGGGGCATCCTACCATAGTCGCCACTGTCTCTCACTTGCTGATCTGGGCTGGCTTGAACTCCCTCACCTCCTTCAGTGGTATCAACTCTCACTTGCCCACAAACTAGTAAACCATCCACTAAATGTCCCATCCCTCCAGAATCTACTCCAACCCTATCGCACCACCAGACCATGAAGATCCAGCAACAAAAATCACTTGCAGATCACTAAAGCCAATAACTCTGCTGGTGAAGCACTATTCTCTTGCACCATAGCTAAATTATGGAACTCCCTTCCACCCACAATTACCTCCGTACTATCATGCACCCACTTCAAAACTTTACTAAAAGCACACCTAAAAACATGCTGGCTATGCCCTTGCAACTCCTACTCTAATATCACCCACCCCAGCCACCACTACCTTTCTTTCCACTCCACTAACTACCTTGATTATAGCAAGCTCAGATGCTCATAAGCCTAGTACTTATTATACAGCAGGAACTTCTTATTGTAACATTTGTTAATGTCTGTTATGTACTTCCACAGATAAAGATTATAGTTGTCTACTGATGTACTATGTTCTTCATCTGTAAATATGTTGTAAGTAATTGCTATGTTAAATTTTTAATTGCTATGTAATCCAATGTAACTACTGTTTATTTTAACTGTGGAGCTTTTCTCCCCGGGCCTCTACTGAAAATGGACCTATGTCCAGTCGGACACTCCCGGTCAACAAATGTAAATAAATAAATAAATAAATAAACACCACTGTTCCTCACTATAACAACTAAACTGGCTAGAGCTATCTCAACTACCTACACTTAACTACTGCACATAAAATGATATATAAACCCACAGCATGTCCCTCTCTCTCCTCTTTACTATCATTGTACCAACCAAATAGACCTCTTAGATCAGAAAATAAAGCACTGCTTAAGGTAGACAAACCCCACCTCCCACCTGGTGAAATGTTCTATTCCTTCACTGTTTCCAAACTTTGGAATACCTTCCCAACTACAATAACCTCCATCACCTACCCTCCACTCTTTAAAAAAATCTCTTAGACAACACCTCTCCTCCTGCTGGTTATGCCCATGCCAAAAAATAACCCACTCACTTTCTTCCCCTACTGTGCCACTCCCACTTCACCCCTCCTCTATCCACTCAACTGGTCAATATGTAGGTACTCTGCATGTTCTAATATCACAGTTAAATCAATGACTAACATTGTTTACTGCACTGCTTTCTAGCTATCTATGTAACTGTAACTATATGTATGTATTTATATATATTTGCCTTCTAGCTTTCTATGTAACTGTAACTAGCTTTTTATCTTTATTGTAATCTTCAACATGTTTAATGTCATGTGGAGTTTTTCTCCCCGGGCCTCCACTGAAAATGGGCTCTCCTAGGCCCAGTGGACCTTCCCGGTAAACAAATTCAATAAATTAATAAATAAATAAGTATACCTTCTCTGGCTAATGCAGCAAATTTCAGTCTGATCTTAAAGAAATATGCTCACCACGGTAAAGAAGCATGCCTTATCAACGCTGACGTGTTTTATTTCCAACAAATTCACCATAATAGCATCATAAGATTATAGGAGGTTACTAAGCTAATGACCCTAGGAACCTTACAAGCATAGCCAAGTTCCCTTACTTCCACGATCAGCACCTATCATCCCTGTCCAAGAGGGACACAGGTGGAACACCTGGGGTAAACTTACCGTTACCGATCCAATCGTCCAGACAGCATTTGAAGAGAGGACCAATGAGGTACTCAGCTTGACATGAAGTTGGAGTTTGTTTCAAAGGTGCGGTAAACTGTGGGAGACAAATATGTCCCTCCAGCAGGTTCTGTTAATGTCACATACCAGGTTAAGGCCATTAGTGTGAGTAACCCATGTACCATTTGACTTATGGATATGCAGCATTTCCAATAAAGTAGGGTCAAAGATTGCCTTATATACAAGGCAGAGGTTGCCTCTAAGCAGTCAGTATGAAACAGAATAAAATGACTGTGATCTCAGATCATCCTCATAGTACAGATGCTGAAGACCTTAAATTGTCCTTGTAAGGAATATTTGCGGTCTCTCCAATTGCTGTAGGTGCTTAGAAAGGTACATACCAAAAGGGGCATCATACTCAATTATTGGCCTGATGAGGGAAGAGTACAGGGAGGTTATAACTTCTTTTTTTTTTTCTGGAGGCAATGCCCTTACTTATGAAATGAGTAATATAGAATGTCCTTCTTACCACTGTGGAGACATGGTGATCAAAGTTAAGGTTGCTGTCAACCTGTGTGCCCAGGTCTCTCACCAGTAAGTGTGTATGCTGGGTGTTGTTATAGATGTGGTAGTTAGCAGGAACATCACTTTTACTGAAAGGGATGATAATAATACATTCTTTTGCATTGAGTTTCAGGCCATGACTTTAGCACCAGTTATTTGTTTGTGTAAGACCCTCTTGTAGGATGGTGACATCGTTTGGAGACTCTATGATTGCTCCCAGTTTGCAGTCATCAACAAAAACTTTGAAAGCCACAGACCTTTAGTTTTAGCTTGCACTTCAGATAAATAGATTCCAAACAGCAGAGGTCCCAGGACTGATCCCTGTGGAACACCACTGGTTACAGGTTTGCTGTTGGAGGTGGATTCCCCTATTTTGACTATATGGGTTCTATCAGTGAGCCAGTTAATGACCCATCTAATAATATAGGGGTTGATACCTAGCTTGGTGAGTTTTTTAATTATACCTGAGTGGGGGATAGTGTCAAAAGCCTTGGCTAATTTTATGTAGGCTGTATGCACAGATTTCCCCTCATCAAGGGCCTTGGTGACTGTCTTGAAGGAGTCCACCAGGTTTAACAGGCATGATCTCCCTTTCACAAATCCAAATTGAGTAGGGCAAAGTGTTTGGAGGTTACCGTTCTCTTTGTTGATAAGGTCCATGATGATTTTCTCCATGGTTTTGCAGATAAGGCTAGTCAAGCTAATAAGTCTATAGTTCCTGGGGTCAATGGAAGCACCACCTTTGTGCAAGGGGATAACAGTTGCCTTTTTCCATTCAGCTGAAATGAAGCCAGTGCTTAGACTATAATTGAAAAAGAGTACCCAATGGTACTGTTATTTCTTGTTTCAGCCCATGTAGCATGCAGCCTGGGATGTTATCAGGTCCCATGGATGCTGTGCTTTTGACCTTAGAGAGGGCATTCATGACCTGCTCTTTAGAGATACAGGGTAGAGGACAGGTGGTAGGGATGTCTTGGAGTAAGTGTGGTGGGGAAAGGGGAGTGATGTTTTCATAGAACCTGTCAGCTAACAGGTCAGCAATGTCCACAGGCTCAGTATATGTGGTATCGTTAACTACCAGTTCGGCACAGACCTGAGCCTTTCCTTTTAGGTTACGGATGTAATTAAAGAATGCCTTATAGCTGTTCATAGTTGAGGAAGCTAATTATGATTTATAGTTAGCTTTGGAGGACTTCACAAGGAGTCTTATTTGCTTGTTTAAGCTGAGGAGACAGTTTTTCCAGTTTGGGGCCCATTCCTTCTTACTCTTAGACAGCAATTTCTTCCTCTTATTGTAAAGCCTGTTAATGCAGTTGTCCACCAGGCAGGTTTGCTCTTCCTTGAGGAGCTTGCTTTGGTCCTATCAGGTACAGCTGCATCATTGCAGTTGTTCAGGAGTTTGTATAAAGTATTTGTGTAGAACTCGGCATAGTTGCCAGTTCCATCTGAGGAATGTGGTGCAATGAAGCTCTTTATACTATCCCATAAGAGGTTATAATCTGCTCCGGACATGTTTTTTAGTTTAGTTTGTGCTACAGAGGGGTCAGGTGTAACAGTAACTTCGAATGAGAATAATTTGAGATCAGATCTCACCAGGGAAGACCTCACAAAGGGGATTCTACAGTGGTCCTCATATTGCTAAGCACCGGATTCAGGATGTTGGCACCCCCTGTGGGGGGTGTCAACTAGCTGGTCCAGGGCATTGGAGTTAATGAAGGTGAGGAGCCTTTGGGTAAGTGAGTTTCCACATGAGTAATTTCCCCAGTCAGTGGATGGGTAGTTAAAGGTGCCCAAAACCATGGTGTTCAGATGTACCTTGATAGACTCAAATAGATGTGAAAAGGCAGAGTGGTTGTCCTGTTTCATGGAGGGGGTCCTGTAGCTGGCAATGACTTGAATAGGTGTTCAACCAACAGTTAATTGCACCAGAAGTCCCTATGGGGAATTGTGCTGTCTAACCAATCTAGAAATGTATTTATTATTAATGAATATTGATACATTGCCTCTAGTTTTCACACCTTCAGTTTGTGGTCTGAATGTGTGGAAGAAGGTGTAGTCTGATATGGCTGGGGTGCTCTCCACAGCCTTGAACCAGGTCTCTGTGACTGCACAAATGTCTATGTCTTCCAAGGTGAAGACTGCTTTGAGCGAATGCAGTTTCATGTTAAGACTCCTAGCGTTTAGCAGCAAAAGCTTGAGGTTGTTCTTAGATGGAGTTCTTATGTCAGGAATTTTGTCCTTGAGACACTGCCTAAAAAAGGCACTATAGGGCTGGCAAGAGCCTTGGCCAGTAGCTGAAACTGCAGGGGTGACATAGGAAGACCTTCTCTGGCAAAGCATCGAGGTCTGTCGATCATGCCATCAGCACCTATCCTGCTGTAGATCACAATAATCTTTATATTACATCTCTAGCTATATATAAATTTAGGCCATGGTAGCAGTACATTTCTCAGTTTCCCTTCTTCATAAAGGTATGCCGATGCCTGGAAATGTCCAACTTTGTACTCTTTGTATCCACAGTGTGGGAGTGTATACACAAAAGTGGGGCATACAAATGTACCATAATCAAGCTCCTTGAGCTGGTGGTTGACCCCTGTACAGTCTGTTCATTTCTGTCTAAACTACACCATTAACATGTTCCATTCTGACCTTAGACAAAGAAGTCAGTACCAACAACCTAAGATAAAAAATGTGTAAAGGATATACTAACACACACAAAAATGCAGCTAAATCAACGTTGTTTGTAGGAATATTCCTAACTATGCATCTAGGGCAATCATGGCAAATTGATCTTATGAATGAAACTGCACAGATACAAAATCCAGTCACAAATCTTGTTATAAGCAAAAAATAAAACTGAGACCTAATGATAATGCTTTTAATTCATTATCTAACAGTTAATGTTGAGATGTCAGCAACATTGTCTATATGCACGTCCTTCAATACCTCTTGTTGGCCCACTGTTTGCCTGTGCCCCCCCCATTTTTTTATACTTATTACTTAAATGATCTCCTGCCACTATGGCGTAAGACCTTTTTTAGGGGCAGGAGGGTTGGGTTACTATAAATAGCTTCTTGAAAATTTGTAAAATTGATGCCTTTAAAAAAAAAATCAAACAAGTAATGATGTTTTGTCAGGCTACTGTTTCACAATTGACAGCTGTGCTTAGCTTTTTGAAACTACTGACATTTGTTAAATGTAAAATAATAGGCATTGGGGAGCAGGAGTCTACCCTGCAACCAATGACTGTAAGTCTGTGAACCATTTCTGGATAGGATGCCAGTCCATTATAGGATACACACACACACACACACACACACACACACACACACACACACACACACACACACACACACACAAACTCACACGCGCGCGCGCACGCACCACACAGAGGCACACACAGTTTAGAGGATCATCACTTCTCCCACCTGCATGTCTTTAGGAGGTGGGAAAGAATGGAGAACCTGTCAAAAACTCATGTGGGCATGAGATAGATTCCCAAATTTAGTACAGAATACACCCCAGCTAAGAACCAAACAAGTGAACCAAGCATTATGAAAAGCACTACTAACCTCTGTATCACTGTGCACGGTAGTCACAGTACTTAAAAATAAAGGCTCTTCTTTTTAAAAAATGGGATGACAGCTAGGGACACAGTATTTAAAGCATAACAGCAGAAATATGAGAAAAAAAGGTGGTTTCCTGGGTGAGATATGAAAAAACCCTCCACCATGTATTCCCATTACATAAAACAGTTCTATTTCTGAGAATAGAGTGCATATAATGAGTTATAGACCAGTGCCAGGCTAAATATAGGTCCTACCTGTTTTCATATCCAACCACATATTAAATAAGATCTTTCATTTTTTATGATTCTCTGATCTTTTGTGTCAGAGAGAGGTGCTGTTCAAACAGGACAGAGAAGCATACAGTTTATATATGGGGAGACAGCTTGATAGAGACAATATGATTTGTGTACTTTTTTTTCTAGTCACTAGAGGGAACCATTTCAATTAATGACTAAATTCAATGAATTGTGAAGGTACAGCATGAAACGTTCTATGTAAAAACACCCTTTCTCCCAGTACTGCCTTCTGACTAAAAAGTAAAAAACCTGGAGAAGAGACTAAAAGGCAGAATGAAATGTGACCCTGTAGCACATCAGGAAAAAGTATTTGGGAAAGGAACTCATAATAAGTTGGAACAGGAAATCATTAAGGGGCACCTTTTGCCTTTCATGCTGCATTCCAGCAGCAGCAGAACTTTCAAGGTATGAGTCACAGATGGAAAAATGAAACATACCACATCTTTTTGAATTTAGCGTAGAATACATATATGCAAACAGATTTAGTCATTTATGCATGTGACATGTGTGCATGTACACACGCGCGCACGCACACACATGCACACACACACACACCCACACACACACACACACACACACACACACACACACACACACACACACACACACACACACACACACACACACACACACACACACACACACACACACACTAGAATAATGCTTGCCTTTTAATACACAGGTCATAATAAGATTGGTGACATGCATAAGTTCAAATGGGAAAGATTTTCTTACAAATTGAATGCCTGTTAAATCAGTGCAACATGTTACTATACTTCAGCAGTAAGGGCTTCTAATTAATACCAGGAGCTCTAGTGCAAACCTCTGCACTAGGATGTCATTCATAATATGTAACTACTCCAAAATGTTCTCTTCTTTCCAATGACTTCCTTGGAAATGCATTTTTAAAGAACTTCAGTAACTTCTGCTCCTTCTTTGGGTAGGAGTTTAAGAATATAACATTCAAGAGATGAGAAAATGCACTTAGTGATCACATGGCTTGGAAAATCCACAGTTAGCAGAGAGAGATGGATAAACGGGCAAACACCTAAACAGAAAATTAGATGACTTGAATTGCTGATTCATAAGCCCTTTAGTTTCCAGAACCATGGGTAAATACAGAGGTTACAAGCTACATAATTAAAAGGTTGTATGTGTCAGTACAAACGTGACTTATAAGGACTGCTCTCAAAATGTTCTTGTTTTTTTTTCTTTTTTCTTTGTGGACCATCAGCCAGACTCATTGGGACTACTTAAAGCACTGTGCTTCAAGCCGAAGTGAGGACAGATGCAGGCAACACTGCAAACATAAAATCACAACTTCTGAGCTCACAAGGCCTTAGCTCATGAATATTACAACACTGATTAAAATATACTAAAATCTGTATGAATTCTTATCTTGGGAAACTGCAAGAAAAGGTAATGGTAGTAAAGCCACCCACAGCTGAAAAAAATCCATGACAAAGGAGCAACAAAGAAAACCTCACACTCCTCTGTCACAGTACTTGGGATGTATTAATAGTGTATTAAGAAGTATTCCTACCATACTGATTTTAATAGTATCAGATGTTACTGCAATGATGCAGCAATGCATTCCCAAACTTATTTGGGAAGTGGGTGTCATAAACTGGGCTAGGACTACATGGAGCCACTTCAGTGTCAGACAAATATGTTTCAGCACAAAGTAAAGACATATAGTTAATGCGGTGAAGATCAGAGTTCCAAGCATGTGTGCCCTCTTTTCATATGCCAGGTGAAAAGTGACAATGGTACTCACTGTAAAGTCACTGCATCTTCCGCCTTCAGGCTAAAGGCAGCAGTTACCTACTAGGACAACGCAACTTCTGATCACAGAGGACAGAAACAGCTCTGCAGCAGCAAGAGACGCTTCTCTGATCTACAGCAAATGAAATGGATAACTGCCTCTGATTCACTGCATGACTGACAATACAGACAGGAAATTAACCCAAATGTTGTGACTTCACTGGAAAGTTTTTGATGGCATCATAAGAACAAGCAAATATGAAGCAGTGCACTCCAAAACAAGTGAAAAACCGCATAATGGCATCCCACTTCTAGTAACAGATACAGATGACATCTCAGGGATTGTGAATGAAAGGGATGTGTATTGTAAAGAACTGATAATGTATAGTGCACGAATCCATACCCATTACAAGACACTAATAGTTTTTCAAGGATTTTATTTTGATCATTGCATGAAGCAGCCCTTTCACCTTTAAAATCCTGAAACACAACTATAGGTGTAATACACACATAGCTGTGATATGTAGTTTTGTAAGCATATGAAAAAGTATAGCTTTTTGTAAGAGATCAAACAAAGTCTGTCTTGGACTATGTATGTTGGGTAACAGTTCTTTGATTACAAAAATGCAGCCAGAAAAGAATTTCTAATCAAAGTTACTGTCCTCCCCATCAACAAATTAATGTGATTTTATTTTATGTATTTAACATTTGTTTACTGGGAAAGTCTGACTTGGAATGAGCCAATTTTGAGTGGATGCCCGGGGAGAAATGCTCCAGACGCATGATTTGTAATGTGGAGGAAAAAATGCCAGCTGCTCCTTTAGGAATTCTAACTCACTCCTTTCCAAGCCTTTCTTTACCCTTACTACCTGTAAAAGGTCACTCTCTAAACCTACTCCAGCTAGCTGGAACTCTCTTCGTGAACCTATCAAGCAAACAAGCTGAAAATCTTTAAGAAAGCTTTCCATTGTCAGTTGCTAGAGGAAATTGAATGTAGGTGCTTCAGAGATTCTGGCTAATACACTTCTTCACCTCTCTCCCACGTCTTCTTTGTTAACTCTGATTGTTATACCCTTTATACCTTCCTGTTTTTTCTGACTTGGAAATATTTCTCCCTCTCCATCTTCATACTGGGAACATAACATAATATGCTAAGTGGAAAGGAGTCAGGCGTTTAGTTTTTAAGGTAACTAAAGCACCCTCGTTTTTATCTATGATTATACATATTTCTTACTTATTTTTGCCCTGTTGTTTTAACTATGACCATTTCTCCACATTTACTGCTCTCTCTACAGAACAACTCTATGCCTGCATTCTCTCTTGTGATGCCTTATACATATCAAATTGCACACTAAAGCATTACACTTCTCAGAATAACCGATTCACATTTTTCCATGTACTACCATTTATTTGTTATTTTGTTGTGTACTTCTAGTACCTTCTTTACTTTAGATGCAATTACCATGGAATGTATTTTCAATTTTTTTTATGCCATGTGCATTGTTTAATCTATTTGCATCTTACTGCAAAATATTTTATTTGTATGGGAATTGTCATTACCAACTCAGCCTGAGTCATGGTTGAAGAAGGTCCTTGGACCAGTTCACTTACCTGGTTAACAAACACCAAATAAATACATAAACAACTAAGTAAAGCTAGCAGGCAGAAGTCCCAGGAGAGGTAATGTTCAGTCACAGTTCCACAAATGCTAAATGTAACAGCTCAAAATACTAGTTGTAAGATGATCTCACCAAAATAAAACACATAATTTTATGGGTCTCTCTCTTGAGAAAATAGATTATAAAAATAATACGGAGATTATCAAATCAAGTATAATTTTGTATTTTCACACTACAATATTTAAAGTGCAAGACTTTGAAACTGGTTAATTTCTGAATTCATGTGCTCAGTGTTTGACAGTACTGACTACAGGAAAAATACTGAACGCTGGTTAAATGTTGTCCTTTCTTAAGTTTGAGCTTAGTATTTATTCTTACAATGTTCCATAAATGTTCTCTCCCTGGACTACAATGATTTTATTTTCCAGATGGATTAGTCTAGTTAAGTGACTGGTTCAGAGTTGCTTGCTATGCCTGCGGAAAGTAAAGGAATTGAGGGAATCTAACCCAGGTCTGCAACATAAAGTTCATTAGCAGCTTATGGACTTAAAATTCTGTTCTTTACTGTGATTTGTGAAATATAGCAGAGGTTTGTTAAACCTTGAAACTGTTTATTCAGATACACAAGAACATTTCTGTGTTTTGCTTGGCATGGAAACAAACCTTACTAAAATGCAAAACTACGCCAACAGTCCAGTGCTAAGAGTGATTTAGGTCACACAAGAGTGTTGTATCAAGCTGTATGAGAGCAGTTGAAAGATCGTGGGCAAACTGATGAAGCAGAGTGCAGCATCTGCATGCCGTTTCCACTGTTTTGAGAACATCACTGGTGGCTAATCGCTATTTTACGCCTGTTTTCACAATAAAGTAATAATAATAATGATGATAATGATGACTTAAGTGAAGATAACACGTAAGAAAACATCATCATCATCATCACAGCCAATGTTTTTCTCCTTTCTGATGTGTGGCTGTGACAGGCCTTACATTATGACTGGTACAAAATCCAGAAATTTGTAGAATGGGGGGCAGATTCCTCATGGAAGGGATCAGTATGAGGTGATATTGAAGGCTATAAGGCTATTTATGCAATAACTGATGAGAGGGTATGCGTATATTGAAGATTTTCCCACTGTTGGCATGGTTTGATCATGAGGGTGAAGCCAGCATGGTTAAACAAAGCCAATCCTGGGTAAATCTTCAATATAACAACACCCAAGAGTCAGGTTATTGCTATTATACAATGACTTTAAGAAAGAAATGACTTACTTTTCTTAAATAATGTCTTTATATAATGGGGCTGTGGTGTTCCTCTGCATTGTTTCTGAGTTCTTCTGTGTTTGTTGCTGTACTGCACGTGTGTGTAGGACTTATGTTCCCACACTTGCAGAGTACATCAGTGCTGTGGAAAACAAACAATGGAGAAATGAAGATCTCTGTTGCTTTTTTTTTGTTTGTTTAATTATAAAATCTGGACAGTTTAGAGGTATGAGGAAGACAAAGCAGAAATACAAGGAAAATTCGGTATGTTTCTTTAGTTTTGCAGAATGTATCTGATTTTACTTGTATTTGCTCTGCCCTCCATATGTACATTTAAACCTCTTAACTCAAGAAATGTGGACAAAACCATAAATAAAGGAGAGCCAAATGTTGCTCTTATAAACTTAGAAAGCTGTGCGAATAATAGGATTTGTGTTACTGTGCATTGTCTGAAGGATATGAAACCTGAAACTGAAATGTGTGTCATTACTTACTGATTCATTCCTCAGTGCTTTATCAGTAAACCACAAATTTTATGAAGAACAGAACAAAAATATGAGACAAAAATTTGGACAGTTGAGACGTATGCCTCTGTACCATATACTAACTGAAAAAAATCTGGCCAGTCAATGGTGCTTCAGTGACTGGAATTTTTTCTGGTGGTAATTGCTTGATTTACAATAGGTACACTGGTTGGGCTGATCAATCAGCGTGCACATTTTTGAATAGTAATGCACCATCATTGTATAATTCAGTGTAATATGGGTAAGAGAAGACAGGCCATGTCTTAAAGTATGTCATGGGTATGAAGCGGTAGCTTCTTATTAAAATGCAGTACCAGATACTGTGAAAGCCAAAATTTCAGAAATTAAACCATGATTCATGCAAAAAAACAAACAAACAACCCCCCCCAGGAAATTCTGAACCTCGCTGCCACACCTTTCATGCATTTTGCAAGGGGCGGGAGTTTCTTATATATGCAAACTCCTTGATTACTGTGCCTCAAAACAGGGGTAGTACTTTGTGACATTGCTGTCTTAGAATTTGTATCTTTTCCCATAATTCACCTGCAAACTTGCACAGTTCTGAGGATCATAGTTACAATCCCTGGCATTTCAAGAGGAGCCCAAAAATGCACTGAATGCTTTTATGGTGATCCATGGCTATAAAATTTTCTCCAAGAGAATAAGAAAAATGCACTTGTTTGTTTTGAGCTGAATTTAATTATATTTGCAGTAGGAATACTGTGAAATTATGGCAATAAAGTAATTGTGAAAGTGGATATATGGGTTTTATCTTTTGCCCAGTACAGTGGCAGTGAGGAATAAAACCTTGACAATAACTATGATGACCAGAACTTGGATAGTAGCTTGGGAACTGGAAGAGCTGGGCACAGGGTGGGATGAGAGTGGTTGGCACTGGCTTGGCCATTCTGGAGGGAAGCAGAGGTGGCTTTCAGTCAGCTGACTTCCACACTGCAAGAAGAGGCTTGTACAGTATCAGAAATGACCAGATTAGGAAAATGATTTTGGCAATCCCAAGTCAGTGATAGCAATCCTTATTAGCATATGGGTGAAATCAGGCACTTACATGGGTAGAGTATGGAACACCCTTGTGGTAATATAGGTGCTCATGTAAGACACCAGGGGTGAAGTTAGGGCACACATTCATTGTTGGGATACTGGTGAGGGACAAAAACAACCCCCATGGTTTCCTGAATAACTGTTACTCTGCTCACACTCATACTGGTGACTCCTCAGTGGTACAAGAGCTAATGCGATCCTAACAATGGGAGGCTTGATGGTCAGTAGACAAACTAGCAAAAAGCACTTAACATATGGGTTCTAACCTGATTTCATTCACTTAGTACCACAGACCAGTAGTTTCAGTACCTTTCACACACATGCTGTTCCAGCAAAGTATGCCACTTCTGAATTGGGTATACATCCTTTGAGTGTGCAGAAGTCATATGAGCTGTCTAGGTATAAAAACAGTGATGATTATTCTTTCCACTCCTCATATGGCCATTCAAAACCTCTGATAAGTCAGAGCAAGGATCAGTTCTGATTATGTGTGATTCTTGGGACTCTATGCTTTTGATAGTTCTCAACTCCATCCTCCAAAAGTAGTTTCTAACTGGGTATAGAGCCTTCAGTGTTTGCAAACATATGAAAGAAATTTTCTACTTAATAAAGTATTCCAACTTGTGTCTCTCATTTACACAAACACAATGTCCTCCTACAAGCCAGACTGATGATCACAAAATAACCACCCACAAAATAACCACTTACTGGCTGGATATACAAAAGTGTATGTTTGACTACGGTCAAATGAAAGAGATTCTGCCCAAAGTAACGTATATCCTCTTTCTCTCCTCTCACTCTCTTGCACATGAATACAGTTATAATCCTTCCTTACAAATAAGTTTGATTATCATGTAACTGTGATCATGAAAATGGAAATATCTACTTTCAACAGCAGGCTGCCTTCTCATTCCCAAGATAACTGTCTTCTGGCTTTGTACAGAGGTTCTCATTTTTACCTGTGAAAAAAAGCCAAAGAAATTCTAGCAGTAGTTAAGTATTTCAACTTTTTGTCACCTACAAACATACTGGTCTTTGACAAGCCAGACTAATGACTATTTAACTGTGATATATTTAATATAGGGAAGTGTGAGTTTTCACATTCACACTGACCTCCATACCCTTCATAATAACCACTTCCTGGCTCAGCATGCCTTTGGTATTTGGCTATGATCAAGTGAAGGGGGGGGGGGGGGTTGTGGTCACAGTAACATACTATTTTCTTTTTCTTTTCTCATGATTACAGTACCTGCCGACAAGTCAGATCAGTGATCTTCTAACTTTTTTCTATTTCCTTTTTGCCCCATGCCTGCGAACCATCCAAATCTTTGCTGATTATGCTTGGCCCATTTATCCCCATACAAATGATGCTTATTATGCAGTACTGTATAGAGGTGAAGGACACCCAGAAGAAGTCATTACACAAGCAGCCACGAAGGACACTTTTGCTGTCATCAGCATCCTGGCAACTGTTGATGTATGTTATGGCCCTAATCCACACTTTTCTGGAGGTGATGTGTGCACTTGTGCACCACAAAGATTATTTATGCTCCTCAAACCCCATGCATGTGTGCTTCTTTGTATGTGGTGCAAGGCTAACATTACAGGATTAGGTACCGACATTCCATATCCTCCTTGCATTCACTTGCTGCTATGGGCAAGTTTCTGCTTACCCCAGAGCATTAGTGAGTCAGCTTGGACAGAATAGGCACAACTTTCCTCCCTGCCAGCTACATCAATTAGTGCCTTGTTTTCTACTTGAACTGGAGTTGCCTGGCATCTAGCCAGGGCTTTATCCCTCTGACAGCTGGCTAGTGATCATTTAGCTTTGATCAGATGAGTGGGACTATACATTTTCACTCAGCTTCCACTTCTTAATAGCTACTTTTTAGGTGGTACACTTTTAATGTTTAACTAAGATTAAGAGAAATAAATTTAGGATGCTGTAATATATTTGTTTCTTTCTCTTTCACACAAACTCAAAACCCCACCCCCAACAAATGAGATTCATATATCAATGATCATGTAATCATTATTAACTGAATGGGAAAATGTGCTTTCACACACAGATTCTGCCTCTTCTATGGGTCCAAAATAACTGCTTGTTGGCTGGGTACATCTTATATGTTTGCCTGCTTAGTTTAGCTTGGCCTTCAAATTTTAATTGAATTTTTGTTTCTTTAAGGAAGATAGTGAATTGGTTCACCTCTGGCCCTCTTCACGCTGTTACCATCAGACATCTCTGCTTACCATCTTCTCTGAAACAAAAAAATACCTCAGGTCTTACCCTGCTTTAGATGGCTTCAGTGCTCACCTTCTTGTCTGCTGTCACTGTACTGTGTGTAACAAACTGCTGGCCTGGTTCCCCCAATTCAAGGGGTCAGCTGAAGTTTGCTTTCCCAAAAATGCTGCACTACTGTAAGTGTAGATACCTCACAACATTTTATACAGCACACACAGACTGATTTTAACTCCAAATTATTAATTCTGTGAAAGCTCATCACCTGTAATTATTCCCCTGTTTGTGTGTCTCTACCTCCATCTTCTCTCTGGCTTCCTTCCCAGTGCCATACATAATGTTTAAGAATGTTGCACAAATCCAAGGACAGCAAGAGAAGTGGGACATCATAGCCTAAACAGGTATAGAGTCATTGAAACACACTTCATGAAAAATTCTAACTGCTAAAATGTTCTAAGTGACTTTCTTGGGTGTATGAAGCTCATAGGTAGGTACTAGGCTATTGGCCCTATGGCCTATACAAGCCTAGCCATAACGATTCCCTGGCTATTGCTTCCCACAAATATTTACTTTCCTGGTCCCCTGTCTAGCAGGGCTACTGATGTGATCCCTGGGGTGAATTTCCTGTCTCCCATCCAATTGTCAAGGTTCCTCTTGAAGAGGGCCATCGAGGTGCTCTGCCTGACCTGTATGGGCAACCTATTCCAGAGTATGGGGAGTCTCTGGGTTAGGAACCAATCCCTCCAGCATGTTCTATTCATCATGATGACAAGGTTAAGATCCCTGAAGCATGTGGCTCAGAGGGATTGGGATTTCTTTAAGTGTAGCATGTCCAACAACTCTGGGTTTGACATGGCCTTGTATGTTAGGCAGAGATCGCCTCTGTATAGTTGATATGTGACAGAGTATAGCTGGAGTTTCTTTAGACGGTCAGCATAAGGCATCTGCTTTAGGCCTGTGATTCTTTTTGTGAGGTATTTCTGCGGCCTTTCTAGTTGTTGCACATGTCTTGTGAGGTACATACCAAATGGGGCATTGTATTCTATAATGGGTCTAATAAGGGATGAGTACAGAGGGACAATGACCTCCTTTTTTTCTGGATGAAAAGCCCTTAGTGATGAGGTGTGCCATGTAGAAGGATTTTCTAACTGCTGTGGCTATGTGGTTATCAAAGGTGAGACCACTGTCCACCTGTGTCCCTAGGTCTCTTATCGCACTTTCAGTGTTTAGTGTACTGCCACCTATGCGGTAGTTCACAGGTACGTGTTTTTTCCCAAAGGGGACAACTATACATTGTTTGGCATTTAGCTTAAGTCCATGGCTCTGGCACCAGGCATCTGTTTCGGTAAGGCCCTTTTGTAGTATATACACATCATTTGGGGATTCAGTAATGGCTCCCAGCTTACAGTCATCTGCGAACTTTGTAAGCCAGAGTCCCTTAGTGTTGGCCTGTACTTCAGAGAAACAGAGAAGCTGATGCCAAACAAGAGTGGTCCCAGGACAGAACCCTGTGGTACACCACTTGTCACTTGTCTGGAGCTGGATTTGGAGTGTGCTACTTTTACAGTGTGTGTTCTGTCAGTAAGCCAGTTTGCAACCCATCAAGGGATGTAGGGATTAATGCCCAGCTTAGTAAGTTTATCTATGATTTCAGATTGGAGGATAGTGTTGAAAGCCTTGGCAAGGTCCAAGTAGGCTATGTGAACCACCTTACCCTTGTCCAAGGCTCTGGAGACTGATTCAAAGAAGTCAATCAGGTTCAGGAGGTAAGATTGGCCCTTCATGAACCCAAACTGGATGGGGTCCAGTGTTTAAAGGTTGCCAATATCTTTGTTTATAAGTTCCATGATAATATGTTCCATGGCCTTGCAGATCAGGCTCATCAGACTGATGGGACAGTAGTTCCCAGGATCCAAAGTGGATCCCCCCTTGTGGAGTGGGATGAATGTAGCTGTGCGCTACTCTCTGGGCATGAAGTCTGGGGTGAGGCTATGATTAAACATGACACATAGGAGAGGTGCCAGTTCATTCATTTATCAAACTACCTGTGAGAAAAGGGAGGAAGACCAGGCTACATAAACACACAGTCCACTCTGACCAGCTTGCAGAAGGTAAGGGTTTGCAAACAAGCCTTTGTCAGTATGTGACAGTGACTCTGCTGGCAAAACACACAGAAGTGAGAAAGCAGTAAAATGAAAGAGATAGAACAGCTTGGGGGGGGGGGGTGACTAAATCATTCCCATCTTACAAAAAGTATTTTATGTCTTTTTCATTGTGAAGTCCTGGTTTTACTTTATCTTTTTGTCACCTGATTGGTCAAATCTCAAAGCAATGAACATAATTTACAGAAAGAGACAAATAGGCAAAACATATACCAGATCTACAACATAATATACCCTTTGTTTTTGAATGGAGGCAAGCCCCTTTCACTCCTCATTTGGGTGCCTGTGTTCTCACTTCTTACTATTCTTATGCTCTTACCCATAAGTTGCACAGACTCATAATAGAAAAGAATACATTTTAGATAAAATATTTATTTTTTTTCCTTGAGACTGTGAGATTTTAATGTAAGTACAAAAGTAATGGATGTATACGGGTGTTTTCTCACAGTAAAAACACTTTTATGTAAAGTAAGCATTTAGATGTTTTAGTAACTTTTGTCTTTCAGCAAGTAGCATTGTCTTTCATTGTTGAACTTGGGGCTCAGGAAGATAAATTAAATCCTTTTCCTTTTTTTCATACAAATTTTGCATGCAAAGGTTAACTTATGTTATTGTTCATGGAAGGATGTGTATTTGTTATGGTGATTTTTTTGTGTGTCCGAGAATGAACAAGTTTCAGTAATTTTCTGAACTGCCCCAGTATAGAGGGTTTATGGTAGAAAATGTATCTGGTACGGATTAACTTGGAAGCATCTGGGGAGCTGGTAGAAAGTCTTTGAAGGTGCAACAAAAATTGTTCCTCACAACGAGATCTCATTTCCTTTTTGTGGTTTGTCACCTTGGATGCTGCAGATATTAACTGTTAGTTCCAGTGTGTGACGCACTTTCCAGAGGCAGTTCTCCATTTCAAAGGATCAAATGATGGTATAATCCATGTTAAACAGAGAAGGAGAGAGAGAGATTGGGGATTTCAATACTCTACACTGTAGTGGTCATGCTGTTTTTTAACTATTAGGAATGCATTAAAGAAATAATTTGCAGCTTTACTGAAAGAGAGCTAATATAAAGGCACCAGTCAGGGGTCTATGTCACCTTTTTCTCCACTTCATGAAACATATTATCTTGTACACAAGTGCACAACACTGAGTAAATAAAGATTATCCCAAAGTACTTAAAGAAACAGTCTATTTGTGCAAAGATGCTATCCATGCAATTTTAAATAAATAATTTTGCAGTGAGGCACACTCCCTATGCAGCCCCCTAACATTATTATTACCTCTCTGAGACCATTGCAAATCCAAGAAAGAGCAATAGCTAAAAATACATTAAATAATGCTTGCTCTTCCTCTGGGATATCATGATCTTGGAGGACAAATAATGCACTGACATCAGGCTAAAACACTTTTCCAAAATGTGTACTGAGCAAGTAAACATAAGCAAACATTGGATTTGAGCAACCAGGTTTGAGCAAAATTAAAAATAATAAGCACATTCATTCTGATTACATGAATGGAAGCCACCAGTCAGTGATATGAAAGATGTCAGTGAAATGAATAAGACTGGCTCTTTTGGTCTACCTGAGCATGATGTGATGCAATTTTTATGTATGAAGATTTGCAAAAATTTGTTACCAAAAGTGTCAGTTAGAATACCAACAGATATTAGGCTGGAGGGTAGGTGGTGAGGATCCATAAGGGCACTATTTCTTCCAACCATCCTGGAGTTTTGACAGGGAGCAAAATCATGAGTCACGCCAGTGGAAACATTTCTGTGGGTAGTGGTCTTAAGAGTCAGCCCATTCTATGCTTACATCTCAGAATAATTAAGATAACAACTGTAAGAACATTATTCAGTACAAAATGCATTTTGATCAAAAACACAGATGAATCATATGGGGTCTATATCACTTGATCGAAAAACCTAATTGTCAAATAACTATTCGGCAAACCCAAATTGTCGAAACCTCTTTTCATTGAGCAGTTGTTTCATCTAACTTTTTCACAGGGAAAAGAAATGCTTGGTCATCATCAGGAATTTGTCATTTTCCCCACTGTAGTGCTGTATGAAGTTGGTATATTTAGTTGGGGGGGGTGGCAAAGCCCCCCACTTGGATGAGTTTTTCATTTTTAGAGTTCAGTGACGGGCACTAGGTTGGATGGCTATTTCTTTTCCCTGTGAAAAACTTTGATGAAATAGCCATTCGATCAAGAGAGGTTTTGACAATTTGGGTTCGACAAACAGGTTTTTTTGCTGAAATTATATAGATTCAGCATATGAGCACAAAGTTTTAGCAGGACTTGAGGTCTCCCTGCACTTCTTTATATACTAATTCCACACATATACAACTGCAGAAAGGGCAAAGAGCAGTTATGTCCCGCTACATTTCTCACAAAATGCTATCACAGTTTAGTAAAAATACAAGTTCAGTGGCAGCTCAGCAAATGATAAAACATGTAAAACACACCCAGCACTTAAAAACAACATATGTATAAAGCGTAAATATGACATGCTATTATGGTTTGTCTTCATTTCTATTAATCTATGTATGAGATATTTACTAAAGGTATTTAAAAAACTGTCATATAAAATATAAGACACGTTTAATCAAAACCATAAATAGCACTCCATTCACTGACGCAGTCATTCTGTTTAATGAAATGAACAAAAAACAATTTGGTGAAATAATGCTTGAGAAACCTTGTTCCTGTCAATTTATTACTGAAGTTGCTTTTCATCCACTGAAGAGCATTCTCAGTTAAACGTCTGAGTATGCATTTACCCATCAGGTACCTGTGGTTAGGCATGTCATATCTAGCACAATTTGCTAGTACTGTGGCACTTCAGGCAGTGTGTGTCAGTGCTTTGATTCTTGTCTGACTGGCTGTACTTGTTGGGTTGTGTCCAGAGTGAATTTCTCCTCTACTGTGGGCTGTAAATAAACCTGCTCAGACTTGGAATCCATAATTGGATAATCATTAATTGCCTCAAGCTCAGTAACAGCAAAACGACTGATGTGGCTATTCATGCAACCATGCGTAACTCTTTGTGCAGTTTTGGTAGCGATGGGCCAGAGTTTATCTCTAATGTGCATAATCTTGCCATGACGTTTGATGAATGACTTACATTTAAGAACCAAGTCATCATCAGATCATCTTGTTATTATCTGAAGAACATCTCATTGATTAAACATGTTCCCACCTGCTGACTTGCCGATGGTGGTGCACGCTTTAGTGTCTTCATGCATGGATTACTGCAATGCCATCTGACTAGGGCTAGACACTGAGCTTGACTGATTACAACTGGAGCACAACTCTTCTGCCTGGCTACTAACCGGGGGTGCCAAGACACTCTCAACAGTACATCAGTGAGGCAGAGACTACACTGGTTGCATATTCAGTCTCATGTTGCTTACAAAACCCTAATTTTGATTTATTTAGACCTCCATAACTTGGGTCAACCATATCATAAGGAACTTCTCAGCGGGTACTGCACTCTGTGTTCCTCTTCATATGGAATGCCTGAGATTCCCAGAGTTCACCTTGATATCTTAGGGGCTTGCTCCTTTTTGTACAGGGATGCTGCTTATGAAGTTTCTTGCCTGATTGGCTGACTAAGCCCAGTGCTTTATGGGGTTCAACCACTTGATCAAAACCTGCCTGTATGACCTGGTATGTGAGACTTAGCTGTTTTGTTTTTCATTTCATTCATGTATTACCAGCTTATTCTTTATTTATTTATTAGGTTTAAGCAATTGAACTATGCACCCATTTAGTGTTTTTCTTCTTTTGAGTTCAATCTCTTGACTTTTAAACAACTGCACTGCATAGTATTTGAACCCCAACCAGTTCACTGTGAAGAGTATCAGAAGTATGAGATAAAGGTTTGAATTTAAATTCTTGAAAGAGATTGTGACATTGTGGCATGGCACTTTATCATTTTCAAAAATAGAAAACACAAACGGCCAGCAAAGATAGTCCAACGCTTTATTATGAAGATGTTATAAGATATAATAGGACATAAAAATGCCCCAACAATAAATCAAAGATTCAAACCGGTTTCGGCTGAATGCCTTCTTCAGTGAAAAGGATAATGTGTTGAGAATGAAACATCATGCATATTTATAGGTACAACAGCCAATAATGAACAATGGTATGGTCCAACCCCTTCCTATCTGAACAGATGAGTATCAGAATACAGAAACTGAATAAAATCCATTATCCAGTAGTTCTTAATCATGAACAGAAGTGGTAATAACAATAATAATAAAGACTCCAGACACTTAAACAAAATTATCAAAACAGATATAGGTCTATAAATAAATGAATATAGACGGTATAAATACATAATTACCTAAGAGAAGCTGATAGTAATAAATGCAAATATGCTTAAATATTCCCATGCAACCTTAGACCAAAACCAATGAGGTTGCATAACAACTGTATATTCAAATATAGAAACAAAATTAGTAATGACTGTAAACTAGCACAACTAGGAAACTGCTAGTAATGATTGTAAACTAGCACAAACAATAAACTACTAGTAGTGCACTTATTCAGGTATCCCTCTACTGGGGAACAGCATTCACTCTAGCAGCATTATTACTGATGCTCTTATTTGACTTACGATAAATCTCTCTTAACCATACTTTAAAGACCGCTAGCACTCTGCATTGCAGACATTCAGAGACAGGGCAAACTATATGTCAGTACCCGGACTGGAGAAGGAATGTTCTCCAGCAGGGTATTAATGTACAAGTAAAGCCCGCTGAAAAACGAGTCCAATGCTTTACGGCAGCATGTCAAGCCACCTTGGAGCTCGGACTGAAAAAAAAAACCAACAGCCGCCATTATTTAACGCTTGCTAAGCAGCGCTTCTGCTGTTTAGCGAGTGTAAAATATATTAAAAAAAGAAAACTGAAAAACAAAAATGTGTGTGTGTATGTCTGTGTGTGTGTGAGTGTATGCGTGCATGTGAGTGAAAGCGAGAACAATCGAGCCATTATTTTACACTCGCTAAGCAGTGCTTTTGCTGTTTAGTGAGTGTAAAATCTAAATATAACAGAAAAAGTGTGTGTGTGTGTGTTGTGTGTATATTTTTATGTTTTTGTCTGTGTGTGTGAATGCATGCATGAAAGTGAGGTGTATGTGACTGAGAGAGAGACAGAGAGAGATTGAAGAGTGACAGTGATCCAACAGTGGCAGCAGCAGCAGTCAAGTTTACGTACCTCTTACCTCTTAGATAAGTTAACCAAACAAAGCATAAAATAAAGGGGGAACAAAGGCTCAAAACAAGAACATATTCCTGTTTACAAAAATCACAAAGTTGCTACATTATAGGACTTGTGTTAGCATGCATTTTCTGAAGTACAGGTGTGTTTGTGGGGGGTGTCTATGTGACAGAAAGAGAGAGACAGTGAGATTGATGGAACACTGGCAGCAGCAGGTAAGAGGTCTGTGTACCTCTTGACCTTTTAGCTCAAGAAATGTGGATAAAGCTGAAATAAAGGGGGAACAAAGGCTCCAAAATAGGAACAGATTTTAAATGGTATACTTAAAAAAATAAGTTAAATAACAGGATTTGTGTTAACATGACTTTTCTAAAGGAAATAAAATCTGAAAGTCAAATGTATGTCATCATTTAGTGACTTCAATACCCAATAACTGTCAAGAAACCATTTTAGCAGTAACAGACCAAAAAATACAGCAAATATTCAGATATATATTTAAAATGGTATATTTTGTATGTAAAATGCTTTCTCGAATGCCATTTACATACAGTACAATGAAAAAGTATTTGCCCCCTTCCTGATTTCTTATTTCTTTGCATGTTTGTCACACTTAAATGTTTCAGATCATCAAACAAATGTAAATATTAGACAAAGATAACTCAAGTAAACACAAAATGCAGTTTTTAAGTGATTATTTTATTTATTAAGGAAAAAAAAAACTATCCAAACCTACATGGTGCTATGTGAAAAAATAATTGCCCCCCTTGTTAAATCAAGAAGTAACATTTTTGGGTAAGCTGAGTTCAGTTTCACTAGCCACACCCAGGCCTAATTACTGCCAGACCTGTTGAATCAAGAGATCACTTAAATAGAAACTGCCAGACAAAATGAAGTAGGCCAAAAGATTCCAAAAAGGAAGACATCATGCCGCAATCTAAAGAAATTCCAGAACAGATGAGAAACACACTAAGTGACATATATCAGTCTGGAAAAGGTTACAAAGCCATTTCTAAAGCTTTGGAACTCCAGCAAACCACAGTGAGAGCCATTATCCACAAGTGGAGAAAACATGGAACAGTGGTGAACCTTCCCAGGAGTGGCCGGTCTACAAAAATTACCCCAAGAGCCGAGTGACAACTCATCCAAGAGGTCACAAAAGAACCCAGAACAACATCTAGAGAACTGCAGGCCTCACTTGCCTCAGTTAAGGTCAGTGCTCATGACTCAATCATAAGAAAGAGACTGGGAAAAAATGGCATGCATGGCAGAGTACCAAGGCGAAAACCACTGCTGACCAAAAAGAATATAAAGGCTTGTCTCACTTTTGCCAAAAAACATCTTGATGATCCACAAGACTTTTGGAAAAATATACTGTGGAATGACGAAACAAAAGTTGAACTTTTTGGGAGGTGTGCGTACCGTTACATCTGATGTAAAAGTAACACAGTATTTCATAAAAAGAACATCATAGCAACAGTCAAACATGATGGTGGTAGTGTGATGGTCTGGGGCTACTTTGCTGCTTCTGGTCCTGGACGACTTGCTGTGATTGCTGGAACCATGAATTCTGCTCTCTACCAAAAAATCCTGAAGGAGAATGTTCGGCCATCAGTTCGTGACCTCAAGCTGAAGCGCACTTAGGTTCTGCAGCAGGACAATGATCCAAAACACACCAGCAAGTCCACCACTGAATTACTTAAAAAAAGCAAAATGAAGGTTTTGGAGTGGCCTAATCAAAGTCTGGAATTGAATTCAATTGAGACGCTGTGGCATGACCTTAAAAGGTGGTTCATGCTTAGAAACACTCCAATATAGTTGAATTAAAACAATTCTGCAAAGAAGAGCGGGACAAAATTCCTCAACAACGATGTGAAAGACTCATTGCCAGTTATCACAAACACTTGACTGCAGTTGTTGCTGCTAAGGGTGGCACAAGCAGTTATTAGGTTTAGGGGGCAATTACTTTTTCACATAGAGCCATGTGGGTCTAGACAGTTTTTTTTCCTTAATAAATAAAATCATCACTTAAAAACTGTATTTTATGTTTACTTTGGTTATCTTTGTCTAAAATGTATATCTGTTTGATGATCTGAAACATTTAAGTGTGACAAACATGCAAAAAAAAAAAATCAGGAAGGGGGCAAATACTTTTCCCTTGCACTGTATACTCCAGCAACTTTGAACATTAGGCGGAGGAACTATTTTACAAGCAAAATATATTAAAAAATATAGTAATTAAAAAATATAAATAAATAAGTAAAACACAACAATTTTATGGAGAACACATTCTCTAAGCACAATAATGCCCAACAGGGTGTGTGTTAATATGTAATTAATGCCTTCCCAGTAAAAAGAACCTCCTGGTCATAGCCAGCATTACTATCAGGTAAACTAGGTGTCTGCCTAGGGCACATTAAGTCATGGCAGCATTTCTGATGCTTATTTATTTTTTTACTTAAATAAAAGTGACATCTGCTTTGCTTTACTTAAATATATGGTGTCCTGGTTCAAAGCAGTCAAAGCTTTGGGCCCTGTGGCAAATGTGCTGTACACCAGACCTGACCACTCAATTTGCAGGCTTTCTGCTTTGTCTTATCCATGGGCTAGACAGCAAATCATGTTCACAGTTTAGACTGTGGATGGAATGACTTGGAGTATAAAGCTCTCAAACTCTAAACAAGTAAAGTTTATGTCAAGGCCAGTATAGAAACAGCAGCAAGGATCCACAGTCACTAGAAAACAAGAGGTTGGGGACTAGTATAAGGGTTGGGGTTGATATAATGGTTAAGGTGTTTACCTCACAAACACAAGGTACAGGGTCTGATTCTCACCTTGGAAAAGGGAAATTGGCTAGGCTTAAAATGGCCCACAAAGGCAGCTAACCTAGTATGAATATATGCACTACGTATGTAAAGTAAAGTAAGCCTTTCTAAAATCCTGGAAGGTGGACAGGTATTAGGAGCAGTGGACAGCTTTGGAGGAATAATGTTGTAGTAGTTTACTGTGGCTGGCTAACAACTGTATGTTTAGATGAAAAGGAGTTGAATATATATTCTTGTGTCATCATTGCATTGTTTACAACCAGGCATCTGAGATGTATACAGCCATAAATCAGGCTATAACTGCAAGATATGGCTGGAAGCTGTCTGTGGATGAAGATGATTGACTCGGTTATTGTTTATTTATTGTCTGGCTGTGCAGGTTTAATGCAATCTTTGTAAAGCAAGTTGGAATGCTTTATTTTGACTATCTGTGTGAAAGAAAACTGAAATATATTTCTACATTTAATATTATATTTGATCACAATTACATGTCTGGTGTATACACAGTCAACAAAGTGTCTATAGCTGCTGGGTACTAGGGACTGTCTATGAATGATATTTTTGCCATTTGCTCAGTTTAAATAGTCTGACTTTGCAGGAATAATGTCCATTTGTGCAAGTTAAGCTGGAATACTTTACTGTGGCTACTCTATATTGTGTGAAGCAAACTGTAAATATATTACTGCAGCTATTATTTTATTTTTTTACCACAGTAAGACATCTGAGATCTACAAAGTCAACAAAGTGGCTACAATTGGATATATTTGCTGGGAACAGGGCTGCCTGTAAATGAAAATAGCTGACCTGGCATTGTGATCAGGTTAAATAGTCATTAATTTGACTTTGAAAAACAAGTGTGCATTTGTTTAAAGCAATATGGAATACTTTAATGTGGCCTTTTTAAAATTTCAATCAGACATTTCAGGTGTACATAGTTAATAAAGTGGCTACTGTTGAAGGATGCCCAGGCTGTCTGTGGATAAAAGTGACTTACCACTGTTGCTGTTTGCTCACTGTTAAATATTCACTAATTTAGCTTGTCAGCAGAAGTGTTCCACACTGTATTATGTTTGCTGAAATCTAGAATAAAATCATGACTGTTATGGCTTATGCTTGTATGTGTGTGCGCGTGTGTGTTTATGTATGTATGTTGGTATATATTCTATTTAAGCTAGACAAGATAGCCATAATCTATTTCACATTCCATCATAGTCAGAATGCAGCATTGTACATACTAAGCAGCTAACTTTGGTGGTCTGAGCACCATGTGTGTGAAAGCAACTGATCATTGGTTCACAGTGGTATAGCAAGTAGCATTATCATCTCACTGTGCTTGGTCCCCTGCTTGAGTTCTTGGATATAGCTTCTTCTGTGTGGAGTCTCCATGTCCTTACTGACTCTGTGTGTGAGTTTTATCAAGGTAATGTATTTTCTTTCAACTGCTGAAATATATGCTGTAGGTTAACTAGCTGTTTATCCAATTTGCTTGTAAGAAAGGATACCTTGTGAAAGTGAGTGAATGAGTCTGTATGCATGTTTAAGCATGTGCAATATAAAAATAAATAAAATAAAAAATCTTGTGATAGATCTAGCATGATGGTGTCAATAGATATATGTGTATGTGTGTGTGTGTATGTGTTTGTGTATGTGTGCATATGTGCTCGCTTGTGTGCATGCACAAAAATATCTCTGATTTTTGCATGTGGACACACAATATTTCTGGGTACATGTATAACTCTTTTGGGAAGCAGTAAAGAGAGGGCAGTTAACAAGTAATTGTCTTTCAAAAATAAGATATAAAATACATCATATAACTGCTAGAATTTCAGAACTTTTGGGGGCCTGGTGGCTTCTACACCCCTGACCTGTATAAGAATATGCTCAGCAGGTGGGTCTAACCTCGACCTCTACCCTGGGCTACACCTAGTTTAAAACTGGCCCTGCTCAGAAGTATACATAGAGTGCCACCTTAGCTTGGGTGGGGACTAGGGACAGTGTGGTTATTATCTCTTTAAAGTTCCTCCCTATCAAATTTCAGATGTTTGCACAGAAGGTTACTTTAGCTTGTCTTAGGACAGTGCACCATCTGGCAACAGCAACTTGGAATCAGATGTTTATACAGGTATCTATAGTTTAGGGTAGGTAGGGAGAAAGCACTCTGTATATGTATGTCTGGCAGCAACTAGTTAAAATATATTACTGTGATAATTAGTTTTTTCACATTTGTCCCAGTCTGACATCTCAGAGTTACATGGAAGGTGTCTGACTTTTGTGGGTAGGGGTGAGGAAGTGTGCTGCATGTGTGTATATACATATATATAGTGTATGTGTGTGTATCTAATATCTATGGGTCCCATTCAAAATCCTGAAAGCTCAAAATCCCGAACACAAAATCCTGAAAGCTCAAAATCCTGAAAACACAAAATCCTGAAACTCAAAATCCTGAAAACACAAATAATGCTAATATGCCAATACAAAGACACTAATATCTACCGACTTACCTTAACCCTAACCCTAACCCTAAGGTCCGTCACTATCACACACTCACCTGACCCGCGCCCTAACCCTAACTCACTTAACCCTAATTTTTGTCACTATTGCATACATGCCTAACCTGCGCCCTAACCCTAACTCACTTAAACCGCCCCTAACCCTAACTTAAAACCAACCGCACACTTACCTGAACCCAACGCATGACCTAACACCACAGGGCTAACAATAGCAAAGCCACAATGACGTCAGTATGTCTATTTTGTGTTTTCAGGATTTTGAGTTTCAGGATTTTGTGTTTTCAGGATTTTGAGCTTTCAGGATTTTGTGTTCGGGATTTTGAGATTCAGGATTTTGAGCTTTCAGGATTTTGAATGGGACCCATATCTATATGTATCTATATGTATCTATATAATATATATATATGGTTCTACCTGACTTCGTCGACAGCGCAGAAGACCGACAGCGGAATTCGGAGCTCCAGAAGATCGAAAACGAAGAAGACCGACGCGAATCGCGAGTGGCAGAACATCGACAATGCAGAAGACCGACACGACGGATGACAACACCAACGCCGAGGATGCCGACATGGGGAAAGGCTGTGTGAGTATGCGGTAGTGACGGACGTTAGGGTGCGAGGCAGGTAAGTGTGGAGATCGACGGTCTGTGGTGATAGGGGTGGGTTAAGTGAGTTAGGGTTAGGTTAAGTGAGTTAGGGTTAGGCAAGGATAGGGGTGGGTTAAGTGAGTTAGGGTTAGGGAGCGATAGGGGTGGGTTCAGTGAGTTAGGGTTAGGGAGCGATAGGGGGTTAAGTGAGTTAGGGTTAGGGAGCGGGTAGGTAAGTGTGCGATAGTGACGGACCTTAGGGTTAGGGTAAGGTTTAGTGTGGGCTTGTAAGGATTTTGGTGTGCTTGTGTTGTGTGTGTGGTTTGTGGAATGGGGATGTGTTTTGTTTTAATTGTTATTGTGGTGTGTGCAGTGTATGGGGTTTCGTGTTTGTGTACCGTCGGTTATTTCGTTGTCGGTTATGTGTGGTTTCGTGTTTATGGACTGTCGAATATGTGGTGTCGGTGATGTGGTTGTCGGTGTTGTGTGGTTTCGATTATGTCAGGTAGAACCATATATATATATATATATATATATATATATATATATATATATATATATATATATATATATAAAATAGCAACAACGTGAAATACATGACTGTAGCAATTTATTCTTTTACTTTCATCGCAATCTAACCAGAAGGGCACACAGAAGGCACATTTTGTAAGAGAGGTAGTAGGCAAGCATTATTCTCAGTTATGATTTATGTATCCTTGGAAGTATTTGTCTTCCCAGCTTATTGTAAACTACTGTTTTATCAGCTTTGAACATTAAACCTTGGATACCACATACTTCTTCCTTAGTCATGATTTTTGTTCATGCCAACACTGGATCAAAAGGTTGGAAAAAAGTTCTGAAATGTACTTGAAAGCATGTAGAAACCTGTGGCTTCTTATTTTCTTCACAGGTATTACAGTACAGTCTTGGCCAGTTAGAATGTATTGAATGGATGGAGAAAAAGTTCTAGATAGTGGGCAGAGGCCAGGATGGGGAAAAATGGGAGCACTGTGAGTGACGCAGGGAAGGGCAGACTGGTGGGTAGTGGTGGCGACCATGAAATTCTTTGTCTGTGGCTCTATTTCACCTAAGGCCGTCCGTGCTCCAGGTATATATACTCTCTGCAATATAACTTGCAAAAGTTGCAGCTGGAATTTGGACACTTTGACTGCAAAATTCAACTGCATTATGCATGTCACAGTACTGGTAGCAGCTGACAGGAAGCTGTTGAGTCCAGTATCAGTTGATCTTTGTGCAGTATTAAAAGCAAAAGTCGAACTTTGCACCATGCACACTTCTTTCCTTGAGCAGTTAGGTAATTTCTATTTGCTGTAGTTTTCAGCACTGCGGCTTCAATATAAGTCATTGGACCATGTGACTGAAGCATTTCTTGCATCTGCTTTTGAAAAATAACTATTTGGAGAACAGATAACCTCCATCCACATCTTCATTCTTGGCTGCAAGAAAAAAAAGCATGAAGCAAACAAAGCTGCTAAGACCGTAAATAAACAATCTACATCTTGTTATGTGGAGTCTGGATTTTCCTGAAACGGTGATTCATCACCATTCTGTTATATTTTGTGTATGGTGAGATGCTAACAAGTCAGGCAATGATACCAAGTAAATTAAAAAGACATTTCGATAGTAAGCATTCATTTCTGTCCAATACAGTGTATGTTATTTATTTATTGCAAGAACAGGTAGTGAAATATGCACAATTTATGGTGGTTTCTGTACCAGTTTTCTGATATGGCACTGGAAACCATACTCATGATTGCAGAAATTATTATAAAATCCAAACACCCACACACAACAGTTGAAGATGTAATTGTGCCATGCTGTTAGGAAACAGTCATGGTTATAACCAGTCAAGCTATTACCAGAGAAGTTGAGAAAATTCCACTGTTTGAAAATAAAATCAGTCATTGCATTGACAGCATCATTTGGCATTTTATCAGAGCTTTAAGAAAAATTGTTAAAGTAAAGTTTTTGCTATGCAAGTATGAGGCAACTGATATCAGAGAGAAGAGTCAGCTTTTGGCATACGATAGATGAGCAGACACTGACTTCATAACAAAAAATTCTGTTTTGCAAAGAAATTCTGGCAGCATGAAAGGAGAAAATAGTTGCATATATGACTGGTAAAGGGACGGGATTTTTGGCCAAAATTAAGCAGCAAAAAATCCCAACATGCAAGTGGACCATTGCTTTTTACATTGTGAAGCACTGGCTCTAAAAACCTACTAGAACTTAAAACAGAACTAACAGAGAACATAGAAGCAGAGAAAATAGATTTTTAAAGGGACTGCAACCTTCTCTGAGGAAGAAGGTCTGCTGTTGAAAGACTGTTCGTAGTTGCATGTATGACAGGTAAAGGGACAGGATTTTAGAAACAGAGAAAATAGATTTTTAAAGGGACTGCGACCTTCTTTGAGGAAGAAGGTCTGCTGTTGAAAGACTGTTCGTAGTTGCATATATGACTGGTAAAGGTACAGGATTTTTGGCCAAGCTAAAGGCTCTAAAAACCTACTAGAACTTAAAGTAGTACTTGATACAGCTGCAAAAACTCCATTAAATCACATCAATTAAAATTATGATTGATACAAATATGTAAAGAGATGGGAGCTGCACAGGGGTTTGCCTTTGCACACTGAAGTATAGGGGTTTAAGTATAGGGGTTTGTGTTTGGCAAAGGATTATCACACATACATGAGTTCTAAGACAAAGTAAAGGCCTCTTTACGATAGGTCTGATCTTTTGTCTTGGTAATGAAATGTGGAGGGTAAAACTAGCATATAGTTCTGGCTATCTGACTGAAACCCAGAGATGCAGGGTAGAATTCCAGAAGAAACTAGCACAATAGCATTAAAAGGCTGCACAATGAGTGTTAGAAATCCTACATCTTGTGGAATTAGGTACTGATGGAGCTGGAGAGGTTTTACAGAATAATATTTGTGATCAATTGGATAGTCTTCACAAAAGTTTGCCATTCATTTCAAAATTCTGACATTGTCCAATATGACTGGATAAGAAACCCCCTTAAAGTATCAGGTGTAACAGGTGCCACCGACTTGGACCTTACCACCTAAAAACAACTGACTGAGCTAAACATGGATGAGCCATTGCAAATTAAGTTTACTGAACCTGAACTGGGAAAATTCTGGCTGATAACTGGTTAGGAATATCCAAAGATTTCTAGAGATACTGTTGGTTCTCTCACTCTCCTGACATTTGCTACTGCTTACCCGTGTGAATCAAGTTTTGCTTGCCTAACTTGAATTAAGAGCAAACTGAGATCTGAACTGAATTTTTTAGAATAGGAATGTTTGCCTGTCATCAATTCTTTCACAAATCAAGAAGCTTTGTACTTCGAAGCAAGCTCATATTTCCCACTGACAGTAAGGTACTTAATTTTTAATCTATAAACTTGCTTTGATATGGTATTGAAGTAACATTATCTTTCTGTCTTAACCTAAATGGTTACCATAAAAAATTTTAATTATCAAAATTTATTTCATATTAGCTATGTGCCACACCAAAATCTATACTGTAAGCATGTTCGTGAAAACGTTTGAAAAGCCACAAACTGAATGATTTTTGCTGCCCCCACTTAAAAAAGATGTTGAAGTTCACTACAAGATTATAGAGAAGAAAAAAAGACGTACTGCTGTATCTTGGAACTATTTTTAAAATGACTTGCACAGACTCTAGAAAATCACTTTCTTTACACAAGAATAATAAAGTAAATTCCAGTGCAGAGTAAAAAAGAAGCAGCCTTTACATGTGAAGTAGTGACAATGTATAAATAGCAAGAGAATGATTCATTTTAAATTAGCGTATGTATACAGTGGTTTGAAAAAAATATTATGCTTTCATCAGTTTGTCAGCTTTTCTGCTCTTTCCCAGAACTTTTTTTTTCCTTCAGACTAGCACAACTTGTAATTATTTCTTGGGAGGACAACTGGAAGAACAGATCTGTCATTTTGGTATAGAATTTCAATGTGACTGTAAAGAAAAAGTGCAACAGACATGTTTACTGATAGTACATGCCTGTGGCAGTCAGCAGAGGAGTGGAACACCTTAAGTGATAATATTCCTTATTAAAAGTACTTTCTGTTTTATTTAATGGTATGCACACCACACAGCTGGATAGCTAGTCTGTCTCACAGTTTCCTGTTGTCTGGCCAGCACTGTGAGTGTGTCTGAACACTTGGCTAGAGACTATAAAAAGGACTCAAGACATCTGGATTCAGTGCTCAGCGAAAAAGCACACACACACACACACACACACACACACACACACACACACACACACACACACACACACACACACACACACCTTATGCTGAAACATACATGTAGAGAACCACACACATACACATTATTTTCTTGAATAAAGATACTCAGTTTTGTTAATACATGCTTTTGGGGAGTCTTATACAGTTAAGTGCACATACATTCAAAGGTAAAGGCAACAGTTCTGCATTCTTCAGTGCTTGAGAAGACATGCCCTAATCTATTAATGTATGGAACTGACCTGATGCCGCAGTGTATAGTAGCAGCCTGCAGGGCTTTCTCAGGTCAGAAAAATGGTATTACACTATGGCCAAGATTCAATTAAGCCTACTCTAAGTGTATACTAAGTGTACAATGTTCTGAGTGAACAGACAACAGAGACATAACTCACACCTTCTTCCTCCTAATTTTAGTTTTCCTACTGATATTCTTGCAGCTTTAAATATTGACAGATTCATAAAGGTTACCACAAGCTGCAGACTACATGTACACTTAATGTAATCTGAATGATTAGAAAGCACAAAAAATGTAATAAGAATTTTACTGAATACATATCATGTACACTTAGTGTAGGCTTTATTGAATCTGGCCCTATATTTGTCTGTCAGCAAAAAAAAAAGACTGCCAACCTACGTACTTCACCCTTGCAGTAAATTTAATGTTGTTAACCATGTGTCCATCCCTCTTTTCCAGTCCTCCTGTCTCTGCCTATACCATGTACCCTTTTGAACAGCCCTATTGGTTCTTGCTATACCAACCATTCTGTTAGCACATTCCATGGACCTGCTACCCTCTTTGTAAAGTAAAACGTTTAAAAGTACAGCAATAGGTTGGTCCCTACAATATGCAGAGCCAGCCTGCACTCCTCCATCCTTCTTGCTCTGGGTGACCACATTCACATCTTCCCAACATGATTTTGTTTACCTACATGAAATCCTATCTTTCTCTTTCTCTCCCCCGTCTCAGGTGAGAAGAATGCCTCGTATCACTGTCCCATGATTCTGAGATATCAGTAATATCCACCCTCACCTCCTCCATCACAGCTTGCAGTTTCCCAGTCTCCTTTCCATGACTCTGTATTGCATTGTAATACTGTCTATGTACTGAGTTGCTGTTGTTTGTCTGCTACACTTTGTGCCTGCCTTTTTCCGCTGGCTAGTGCCTGGGAGTGTATTCCAGCGTCTCTGTCTCTCTCTCTCTCTCTCTCTTTTTTTTTTTTTTTGTAATTTAGCTTCTTGTCCATAGATTCAATATGTTCATTTTTTTAATTTGGCTGAATGTACTTTGCAAGTCAAAAGATCAGAGATGATACAGAAAACACTCATGTCCTGGGAAGGGGGATGTCAAGCTGTAGCTCCTCCACGTGACCTATTTAATCTGCACCCTGCCTTAAACTTCTCCTGTCAGTACACAGCTTGGACAAAATATGAAGAAATAAATAGATAATAAATAAATAAGAAGAGCATATGGATCTGCAAATAGAACAGCATGCATTATTCACATCTATTTAAAAGATGCATCCCTTACCTTCTCCTCTCCTGTCCTCTTCTACACTTATTCCAAACAACATTGAAGCCTCACTTGTATAGAGTTGCACTGTAGTCTTCTGTAATGAATTCCAGTGGTTCACCAAACTCTTGGTGAAGTAATACTTCTTCATAGCTCTCCCCCCTATCATACCTCTCAACCTCTCAGTGCAAGAAATCTGGACAAAGGCTGAAAAGGGGGGGGGGGAGGCCCAAAAATAGGAACATATTTGAAATATTATTCTTATAAGTTTAAAAAGTTGCTAGAGTAACAGGATTTGTTTTAACATACATTCTCTGAAAGATTTGAAGTCTGAAACCTCAAATGTATGTCATTATTTAGTGACTTCAGTCCTCAGATCATCCCAGTAATTTGTCAGAAAAACACAGATTTTATGAGGAACAGACCAAAAATCTGAGCCAAAAATCTGGAGATTCTGCAAAAATCTGTACAGTTGAGAGGTGTTCATCCCCCTCTGTCATGAATCTAGTCCCTTTTAGTCAGTAGTTTTGACTCCTTCTCTTCTGCCTTCGCCCTCAGTACCAAGTCCTCATCATATATTTTCTTTCCTTTCCTCCGTCATATACATTCCCATCTGCTTTAGTCATTTATCATAACCAGTCATATTTAGCCCTCTTACAATCTTTATGCATTTCAATGTGCTCTTTCAGGGACATCTTGTTTTCTACTTTACTATTCACACACACATCTTAACTTTTTGTTTATAATCCTTGCATTTTTGACTTCCCATGTGTCCTGTTTTCTGCCTTATTACCTATAGTTGTCTCTTTTACTTCTTTGTTTCTTCCTTGTTTTCATTTATAATCCTAACATTTTCCACCTTCATTTGTCTCATTTTCCACTTTGATACCTATACCCGCCTTAATACTTTTTGTTTATAGTTCTACATTTTCTCTTGCCTTTTGTTTTTCTCGTCTCCCTTACTGTCTACACCTGTCTTGCTTGCTTTTTCAGCCATATCATCATACTTATTTTCTCAACTACTCTGCTTTGCCTACAGTTTGCTTCATTCTACTTCATTTCACCCTGCTACTGGTCATCGATCTATATCTGTACTCATCTACTTACTTTTCATTGCTGTCTCCACTATCTTTCTTATTTTCGTTCACCTGATATCTCTTCATCTAAGCTCATTACTTTTCGACCCCCTACAGCTACCATAGCTTCCTCAGTAATAATGCATATTAACTACTCTTAAATTTGGTTAATACTGTTACTCTGATTTCTTTCCAATGCCCTTTGTTATGCCTAGATTGAATGGTCTTTCATTTTTCTGATCTGACAGTGTGTATTTTTTTAGTACTTCATAATTGCTGGAGTTTATCAGTGGGGTTTTTGTGAAAATGGGTCTTGCTCAGCTGGGATGTCCCATTAACAAACAAACACAAAGTAAATAATTGCACTTTCTCCCTCTAAGGTCTCCGGAACTGAACGGAATGCTTCTTGAGTGGCTTCAGCAGGGTCCTTTGTAGCAGGATAATCACGCTCACATCCCTGGAGTCTA
Organism: Protopterus annectens; assembly: GCF_019279795.1. Lineage (NCBI taxonomy): Eukaryota > Metazoa > Chordata > Ceratodontiformes > Protopteridae > Protopterus > Protopterus annectens. The sequence continues at coordinate 619,872,351 of NC_056750.1, read as the reverse complement.
TGTCCCTGGTTATGGAGTCCAACATTCTGCCAGTCTCTGATGCTGCCTTCTTTTGTTTATCCTGACTGTTCCTTCTAGAAATGATCACAAGTTTCAATTCTTTGTCTTGCTTTGAACTTTATCAAGGTTCCCCACCCCTCACATGTCATAATGCACATGAAATATACCACTTACTATTTTTTTGCTCTAAACTCCGAATGTCACTGGACTACCCAGTGTTTAAGCCTGCACAGATTTATTATTAGGATAGCTCCTCTATCACTTTCAAACAAGGTATTATACATGGAGTATGTGCCGTGGCAGCTTTGCCCAGTCTTCTTTGTCCGTGAGGCAAACTGGCATCGCTTTGTCATTCTTCTCTTTACCCACCAGCTCATCCATTACTCCAGCTGCTAATTAAATCTGAATTGCCTGGATCATAGTCAAGCTATAACCATCCATGCCATGGAGTTGACCAGATTGGATTAAATACCTGGGGTCTGGCTAAGCCCAGCATTGTCTTTCTGGCCTCATAATTAAAATCTGCATTGATGGTGTTTACAGAATCACTTACCACCTTCCTTTGGCAGTGGAGAGTGTAACTAGCATCAATAGTCTCATACCAAAATCCGAGTCCGCAGTACTTATCATGGTGTTCAACTAATTTTAGAACACTTATCTGTTACAAATAACCCTTGGTCAGATCTGAAGGTGCAGGGTCTTGTTAAATTTCATGGAGCATCACTGAATTTCATTAAAGAAAATTAACTGGTTTCCTTTAGCAGCAGAGCCACATTACTATTTGTCCTCTTCACCTTCAAGCTCATATTTACTACCCTCTCCTTGCGCAAAGGCTACACTTTCCTAGTCATTGCTATGGTACCACTTTATAACATGAGGTGAGGAAACCTTAACTTTCAAAAGGATGGCATTTGACTATTTGACTAGACAGAAAGCATTTCGCAAACTGGTACTGGCTACATGCAAACAACTTTCTACTATTATTAGAAATGCAAAAGGGCTATTGGGAAATCTGGGTAAAGCTGACATAATATATCTCTTCCCAGTTCACATAAATGTAACTGGACTATGAATAATTGCGTCTAGAGTTATTAATATATGCTGTTGTGTCTTTCAGCTTTTCCTGATTAGGGGTCACCACAGCGGAACTCTGGTCTGCTAATGATTGGCAGTAGATTTTTACATGCCGAGTTGCCGGCCCTGATGCACAACCTTCATTGAAGGTACGCCCATTCACGCATGTCTACACACAGAAGACGCTCTAGCTGAGAATCGAACAGGACAACGTCTTACTGTGAGGCGACAACAATTCTGAATATTATTAAAATGTTCTGTCAGATTAATTTTGGTATTCAATAATTGTTAATCAGAGAATGTACCTAACATTCCTCAATGAATGCATACACACTCCTCTTGGCTGCTGCATGCATTTGTGGTAATTTAACCCTAGTCACTGCCTGTGTCATTCCCTACTCTTGATTATCCACATTGTATACATTATTTGTGCTGCATGCTGCATGAGTTATCATACGATTTTGTTCAGTTAAAACTATTCTGATAAATTTACTGTGTATATATTGTGCTTTTCACTATTTGTACTTTAGACTGGGGTCATGTCTAAAAAGGGTCCTTGGACTGTTCCGCCTACCTGGTTAAAAGATAACCAAATAAACAAATAAGTAACACAGATTTGGAAAACTGCTCTAATTAAGTGACTCTGAAAGCAAACCAACCCATGATACCTCTCTTATGTCCAATATCCATCCTCCCAATTCTGGGCAAACTTGTTGAAAAGACAGTCTATGCCCATCTCTCCCTCTGTATCCAGCAGTACCACCTGCTCTCCTCCAAGCAACATGGATTCTGGCCTGGACAAAATACTATGACACCACTTTGGTCCCTAACTGATGACATTCTGCTAAACTCAGAGTTAAAACAGGATCCTCCCAATCAGAATATGCACCTATTACCAAAGGTATGCCACAATGATACATTCTTGTCCCCCTCCTCTTCTACATATTTGTTAACAAACTCCTTTATGACTACCCCCACCTCCCACTTATTCTCTATGCTAATGACATACTCGTTTACCAATCAAATCACTCTCACACCAACATTCTTTGCCAATTTCAGTCAGACATACATGAGCTCCACTGATGGTTTTTAAACCATAAATTACTTCTCAATGCCACCAAGACCAAAACTATGATTTTTGGAACTCAACAGAAAATTCACCAAGTACCTGACTCTTTACCTATATTTGGTTATAGAGAAAACACCCATCTTCAAATACCTTGAACTTTGTCTTGATCGGTCACTAAACTACCATTTCCACATAGCTAAAGTGACAGCCAAAATAAACTCCATCCTCTTCTGGCCTAAAGAGATCTCTTCTTTTCTATCTCAACCAGCCAGAGCAGCCATTTGCAAAGGAATCTGGGCTACTGAGTTGTGCTTTTCCCTTCAAGAAAAACTTTGCCATGCTCTAGACTATTTCTAACAGGATCTGCTAATTCATTACAAATTGAACTGTCTGTAAGCATCACTATATCAGCATAGTAAAAGTCAGATGATTACTCACAAAACAAAGCTCTAACCTACTTTTAGGATCCCAACTCAGTAAACTACTCCAGCTCTACACATTTTCTCTCCTTGCAGCTAGACTTCATGAAAACAAAAACTTCACAAAAAAAAAAAAATGAGACACTACTTACAAAGCCACACCAAATCTCACAAAGCCACACCAAATCTCATTACCTCTAGAACCAAATTCCACAGCACTGCACATGCTTACTTGTTGTCTGGGTGGTGCGGCAGCTCAGCAGCATGCGTTGTCTGTGTGGTGCGACAGCTCAGCAGCATGCATTGTCTGGGTGGTGCGACAGCTCAGCAGCATGCATTGTCTGGGTGGTGTGACAGCTCAGCAGCATGCATTGTCTGGGTGGTGCGACAGCTCAGCAGCATGCGTTATCTGGGTAGTGTGACAGCTCAGCAGCATGCGTTGTCTTGGTGGTGCAACAGTTCAGCAGCATGGGTTGTCTGGGTGATGTGACAGCTCAACAGCATGCATTGTCTGGGTGATGTGACAGCTCAGCAGCATGCATTGTCTGGGTGATGTGACAGCTCAGCAGCATGCATTGTCTGGGTGATGTGACAGCTCAGCAGCATGCATTGTCTGGGTGATGTGACAGCTCAGCAGCATGCATTGTCTGGGTGTTGTGACAGCTCAGCAGCATGCATTGTCTGGGTGATGTGACAGTTCAGCAGCATGGGTTGTCTGGGTGATGTGACAGCTCAGCAGCATGCATTGTCTGGGTGATGTGACAGCTCAGCAGCAATGCATTGTCTGGGTGATGTGACAGCTCAGCAGCATGCATTGTCTGGGTGATGTGACAGCTCAGCAGCATGCATTGTCTGGGTGATGTGACAGCTCAGCAGCATGCATTGTCTGGGTGACGTGACAGCTCAGCAGCATGCGTTGTCTACTCTTTAGCAAGCTATCCTCATCAACACTAAGGAAATCAGCATTTAATCCAGTTTCAGAATGTAACTCCAAAAGCACTTCTTCATGCAATCCAAGTTCTCCTGCTTCAACACAGGACATATCACATAACCTGTCTCCTTTCTGAGTCTCCTCTCTCAAGATTCACTGAAGACTGATCTACTTTAGAAACAGATGTATACATTGTACATTATGCTCTGCTTGACTGTACACTGCACTGTGCATGTTCAGTGGAATGTATATACACAGTTTTTTTGTGTATTTTGTTTGTGAAATGTTTTGTATTTCACCCAGGTTGAGCCTGATATTGGTCAATACTGATCAGTGTGCTAACTCGGTAAGCAAATTTAAATAAATAAATACATTTTATATAAGTGTTGGTATCACACATTTTTATAGAACCACAACGACAGTCTTGAGCACATAACATTCTGCTCGGCAGCATGGGTTGTCTTGGTGATGTGACCGCTCAGCAGCATGGGTTGTCTGGGTGGTGTGACAGCTCAGCAGCATGCATTGTCTTGGTAATGTGACAGCTCAGCAGCATGCATTGTCTAGGTGGTGTGACAGCTCAGCAGCATGCATTGTCTGGGTGATGTGACAACTCAGCAGCATGCATTGTCTGGGTGATGTGACAGCTCAGCAGCATCGGCTGTCTGGGTGGTGTGACAGCTCAACAGCATGCATTGTCTGGGTGGTGGGAAAGCTCAGCAGCATACGTTGTCTGGGTGGTGTGACAGCTCAACAGCAAGCATTGCCTGGGTGGTGTGACAGCTCAGCAGCATGCATTGTCTGGGTGGTGGGACAGCTTAGCAGCATGGATTGTCTGGGTGGTGTGATAGCTCAGCAGCATGCATTGTCTGGGTGGTGGGACAGCTCAGCAGCATGCGTTGTCTGGGTGGTGTGACAGCTCAGCAGCATGCGTTGTCTGGGTGGTGTGACAGCTCAGCAGCATGCGTTGTCTGGGTGGTGTGACAGCTCAGCAGCATGCATTGTCTGGGTGTTGTGACAGCTCAGTAGCATAGGTTGTCTGGGTGGTGTGACAGCTCAGCAGCATGCATTATCTGGGTGGTGCGACAGCTCAGCAGCATGCGTTGTCTTGGTGGTGCGACAGTTCAGCAGAATGCATTGTTTGGGTGGTGGGACTGATCAGCAGCATGCATTGTCTGGGTGGTGGGACAGGTCAGCAGCATGCATTGTCTGGGTGGTGGGACAGCTCAGCAGCATGCATTGTCTAGGTGGTGTGACAGAAACAGTAAGTGGTCAAGGCAATCTTATTGTTCTATCCTGAAGTAGAACTGGGGTCACACTTTATTTCAGAGCAATAGCTGTGGTCTGGAAAAGATACTTTTTTGGCACTATAGTATGTATTGCACTAGGCTGCAGTTCTGAACAACTGGGTGAATGAGGACTTTTTTATTTATGTCTTGTTACTTCCACTGCCTGCTGAACATCAGTCCTCCCAGCTGAATCAGACCATTTGTTTCCGATAGGTCAATCACTGGTCAATGGAAGACATAATTTAGGCATTCATAATGGTTCTTCTACTATTTGGCTCTAATCCTTCTTCTTGATGCAGTCAGATATGTGTGGATGTGCACTGCCTTCCCCTGAGGAAATGTGCATTTCCAAACTCACCCCATGAAGGCTACCACATATGTGGGTTGGTGAAGACAAGGCACAGGTCCTGATTACTGCTGCCTGTAAGACCACTTTTTTCTAAGACAGGGCTCCGCAGTACAGTGAGTAAGACTGTCTCCCTCCTACCAGAATGGGTGAACTCAGACCATTTGGGTCCTAGTCACAGCTTTATCACTCTACATCACTAAGTCGGGCTTGTGTTACTTTTATATTTAATTTTAGAGCTACATCTGCAGTCTGGAGCATGTGACGGTCATCTTAGCAGCAAGCACTTTACTGGAAAGGAGTGATGAACCAGAGACAAAGGATATGGACAATTCAAGTGTCAGTTTGAAAAGTGCTTTACTCTGTTTTAGCGCTCTAACAAAGGAGCTTTACTGCTGGGCAGCAACTGGCACTGGCATTGCCCTTCTTTTTTTATTTTTTACATGGGGTTGGGATATAATATCAAAAGTGACCAAATTAGTTTGAGCCAATGTTCACACCACTGGGTGGCTAACAATAACTAGCAATAAAACTGCTACAATGACTGATCTGATATGATTAGCAGAATTTCTGGCAATCACAATGCACAGCCATTGTAGGTAGCTCATTTTTTTGAAATCTAATTACAGCAGCCAGAATGTGATTGCTTACAATTACTCACTGAGCTGACACCAGAAGTGCAGCATGTCACTCAGTGAAGCTGAGCCATGAACACTTGGTGATGAACTGTATGTTTAGAGAAGAGCTGCAGCAGGTAACGGAGCATGAGACCTACCAGAAGACAACCTAACAATGTCTGCAGATGTGTGGAAGTCAGCACAGAAACTACACTTACAAGGTTATCCATGCAATGAATGGTATTTGGTTGTCAGGGCACACTATAAGGGTTGGTTAATGCATAGTAACTGTAAGAACACATGGCAACAGAAGAAAACAGATTTTATTTTTTAATATAGAAATTACTGAGAATTTGCTGAAATAGTTTACCCAACTACAGTATCATCATTTAAGAAAAGTTAAGAGCAAACTGCAAGGAATGCAATATAAAGTGAAAAGATTGTTTCTGAAACCAGTAACTTAGAATGATTAGCTGAAAGCTTTATGCAGCCTGGAACAAATTATATGTGCAAGTGAGAGGGGGAGAGAAAGAGAGAGTGTGTGTGAATGTGTGGCTGTAGATGCTTTTGATTATGACATAGGCCTTTCTGCTCCTCAATGGCATGAATAAACTGTGAGGAGCTAAGGTGGTGTTTTCATGGAATAAAATATATAAAAACCAGAAATTAATACTAGTAGAAGTAACAGAGGTAGCTGGAGGTAGTAGAAACACAACAATGGCTGATTCTGACTGGAGTTGTAAGAAACATTTAGTTTACTGAAAGAGTGGTGGAACCACGTAATGCTTTGCCTTATGATGTGGTGAATCCTGTATATGTCCAACATTTCAAGTATGTCTACAGTACTCAGAAAAGGGTTAGTGGCTGCTCTGTTTGGCAGCAGTGGACTGATGTACGGCAGAAAACAATGTAGTATCAAAATTCTGTATGTAGAATAAATATTGTGGAGTTTGTAAGCAAATCTTGTCTAGCCATCATTTTTTTTTGTCCTGATGAGAAGAGTAGGATGTCTCTCTTCTTTAGAATGCAAAAAAGGGGAGTGGCTATCTGGCTCTCCAGTAAATCACACCACGTAACAGTGGTGCTACAGAGATTATGGAAAGTTGCAAGTTCTGTAAAGGAAATTCCATGGCTTTTCTGCTTTTCATATGAAGGCCCTTCAGGAAAGTGACTAATCTTTTTCATCCTACTCTAAGCATGATATGTGTAAGTATGGAAAGGCAGCTTTGCAGAGCTGTGGGGCTGCGGGTGGATGGTGGTGCTGTTTTTAATCAAAAGTTCTCCAAGACTGAACTTCCATGCCTGAAATGTGTTAAATAGCTTCAGACCCTTGTCTCTTCAAAGGCTGGACTATAAGCCCATGACATCTGGTAACAATAAAGTCATCAGTGGTTGCAGGCTGTGGAGGGAACGCCTTTTAGTTTGGAAGGAATCCAACAGTTGTCTTTACTGCTCTGAAACAAAGATTTCAAAAAGAGCTCAGCAAAGCCAAAATTATAGGAGTTGAACAAATTTAAGTAGTGTACGCTCATGGCAGGGCTGGGTTTCTCAACATACTGCTGAAGGTACGGTTTAGCCATTCATTTTGTAACCCCCTCCCCTGTTAGTTTTCTGTTATTCATTCTCATTTTCCAAACACAGCAGCGAACACAGCTACACCCACATCAACTAATACCAAAAATAGTGTTGGCCTTCCAATTAGCTCCTTGTAATCAAGCAAAGCAATGCACACGTTTGATGTTGTTGGTGTGTATTATCTAGTGTCTTCACTATGTAAATTCTACTTGCCTTGAGATGCAAAGGGACAATGCCAGGTTTGTTGTTACTGATAGGGTCAAAATGATAGTAAATGAAGGACAGGAAACATTACTGCAGCAGTTATAACTGCTGTATGAAACAGTTATAACTCATCTTTTAGAGGATGCCTTAAATTAGCAAGCTTGGCACAGAAATATAATTTTATTAGTTTATGAAACAACTCGGCAATCATTCTGAGCTAAAAGCTCTTAGGTGTTTGTAGACAAAATGCATCTGTTCCATCAGAACATCACCACAAGTGACAAGTTAATATATTTATACTCCACTTATTAGATTACTGAGACAATTACTTGTGCTCTGAATGCAAAACTAGCAGGACAGATGAGAGACATACCCTAACTCTGCCAAGAAATGCTGCTGCTGTGCCAATCCACTTCTGTGTTTATTTCTGTGTTTATAAGTGAGAACAGTACTCAGTGTTGCAGAAAAGCCAACTTGTAGTTACTATGGAGAGATGGAAAGGTTATTCCCCTAGATAATAGTAACTCAGCTTTGAGAATTACTCTGAAATTTCAAGGAAGGGTAAAGAATGATATTCCCATAAATGCTACCGCTAATATCATCACATAAATATCAGGAAATCAGATGTGAGACAGACAGAGCCTGTCACTGTGTACCACAAAATATCTACCATATGTGTCTGAAGCTTAATGTTACCTGTTTCTAGTATGCTGGAGCAAAACATGAAAAACTATAGAACTGATCATGATAGAGTAGGGTCTCATGTCTAGCACCAGAGGGCTGATTCTAAGAGTTTTGTCAAACTTGTTTTGTTAAACTTCAGATATTCCATATTTATTTATTTATTTTATTTTCAAGTTGTTTAATGGGTAGTGGGCTGGTCTACTGACCCTTTTGAGCCATGAACTTGGTTCAGGGAAAAACAGATAGTAAAAGGAGAGTAAATTCATAAGTTAGTTTACAGAGGATATAAACAGTTCTATACTTAACAATGAAAGATTACAATGTTATTATAACCAGACAAAGAGTAGTAATAATAGATATATATATATATATATACAACATACAATGGAAATAATATAATATATACCCATATATGTACAAGAGAAATGTTATAGCATATATACACACTATACAAGAGAGTACTGTTACACGTGTCATATGCTAGGAGCATTTGATTCAAGTAGTGAATGAGTTTTCAGTGTTGATATACCAAGTCTTAGTCAATATGGCGGAAGCATGATCATTTGTTCTTTTCAACGTTTCTTTTAATGATTTGTTGAAAGTCTCTAATGTGTGGTTACTCTCTGCTTTGTTTGGTAGGTGGTTCCAAAGAGGAGGAGCTGTTCTAGAGAAGGCTTTTTCACCTATGGCTTGCTTGCATTTGGACTTGCAGAGTATAAGAAGGTTATCGTGTCTGCTTCTAAGGATGTATTTTTGGTCTCTCTGAGGGAGTTTTCTTTTTGGGGGAGACTAAGTGTCCTTAGTAGTAGTGTACCCTACTTGGTATTGGATCTGGTGGATTGCTTATAGTACTTCACAACAATGTCCCCTTTGTTCAGTTAGGAGTGGACATTTATGTATTTGTACTTCAATGGATTGTAGTTTTTGACAATTATAGGCCGAGTGCTTGATGAATAGAGGTATGCCATATTCTAATTTTGGGATTAATACATTTTTGCTACAGCTTTATGTGATTCAGAAGATAGGAAGTGGGATAGACAGTAAGACCCCCACTCAAGTCACAGCCAGTTATTGATCCCTATCCATGGGTCATAACACCCACAAAATCTACTTGACCAAACTGGAGACAATCTAAATTTTACCAAATACACTGGTTATGGGGGATTTCAATTATCCAACCATCAACTGGGAAATTTACACTAGCCCTAATTCACTAGCACAAAAGTTCCTTGACTTTGTTAATTCAAATACCGTGGAACAAATTGTCCATAAATGACAAGGGGAACAAACATTCTGGATCTGGTCCTCACCAACATGTCATACAGATGCACTATAGCAACCGTCGGACCCTTATTAGTTAAAACTGACTACAAATCAGTCACCTTCAAGCTGGCAGTAACACCAGAACTCACAAAGGGTGAAATCAGATTTAAAAACTTCATCACGACAAATTATACCCTCCTAGGTGAAGGTATAAATGTATTCCAAGCCCCACCCCAAGCTGGAAGTGGTAACTATGATGAAGCTTAAACTAAAGCCCTGTACAATCACTTATATAAGCATATAAAAAAATCAAAGCCAGAGCCGCAAGTAAAAACAAGCTGCCATGGTGGATATGCACCATCAACAAATGTTACAATAAATGGAAAACATTGCTGTCCAAGAAAACAAAGGCAAGGCCCTGACAATGGAAAAGCACCCTCCTCAGCCTCAACAGACAAATAAGACAACTTGATAAATCCTTAAAGGGCTCCTTTGAGAGAAACTTAGCAAGTACAGCCAAGAATAACCATAAGGCCTTTTACAGCTATGTACATAACATACAGGTTAGGACCCAAGCATGTGCAGAAATAGTGGTCAGTGGTTTTACACACACTGACCCCACAGAGATAGCAAACCTGCTAGTGGATAGGTCTGGTGAAAATTTCACTCCCTTATCCCTTCCTAACTTACAACAAACCTTTCCCCAACTCCCTCACCACCCTACATATCTGGAGAACAGATCTTCAAAGTCTTGTCCAAGTCAAAAAACACAGCCTCTATGGGACCACACAACATCCCAGGCTGTCTTCTAAACAGGCTAAAACATGAACTAGCATCACCACTAAGTACCCTTATCAATCATAGCCTAACCACAGGCTTTGTTCCTGCGGAATGGAGAACAGCAACAGTTATTCCCCTCCACAAAGGTGGCCTAGCAACAGACCCAGGGAATTACAGACCCATAAGCCTGACCAGCTTCATCTTTAAGGTCATGGAATGCATTATCATGGAGCTCATAAATAAAGATATACATGAACTCCAAACCCTGGATCCTACCCAATTCGGCTTCATGAAGGACAGATCCTGCCTGTAAAATCTGGTGGATTTCTTTGAAAATGTGATCAAGGTCATTGATGAGGGCAAATCTGTGCACACGGCACACCTTGACCTGGAAAAGGCTTTCGACATAATCCCAAATACAGCCTTACCAATAAACTTAGCATACTGAATGTAAACCCCTTTGTTGTAAGATGGGTTGCCAACTGGCTCACAAATCATACACACACTATCAAAGTGGGGACTCCACATCAACCAGCAGACCTGTTACCAGTGGGGTGCCACAGGGATCAGTGCTGGGTCCCCTTCTGTTTGGTATATACTTCTCAGAAGTTCAGGTCAAAGCATACCTCTTAACTGTACAGATTTTCACAGAATGTCCAGATTTTTGGCTCATATTTTTGGTGTGTTCCTCATAAAATTTGTAGTTTTCTGGCAAATCATTGGAATGATCTGATGATTGAAGTTACTAAATAATGACATACATTTGAATTTCAGACTTCAAATCCTTCAGAAAATATATATTAAAACAACCACTGTTACTCTCACAAATTTTTGTTTGTAACAGCAATATTTAAAGTATGTCCCTATCTTTGGGGCTTTATCCCCCATTTTGTCAGGTCCAGATTAATTGCACTAAGAGGTTGAGAGGTATGGGTCAAAGCTAAGGAGTTGTGGCTGACCAAGTTTGCAGATGACTGCAAACTAGGTGAAATCATTACATCTCCAAATGTCAGCATACTCCAGGAGGGTCTCATGCAAACCAGTGACTGGTGTATTAGTCATGGTCTCAAACTAAGTGTAAAGAAATAGCTCAGCATTCCCTTCAGCACAAACAATGTCCTCTCACACTATCAAATCAACAACAATACCCTAAGTACCCCTGAAATGGTAAGGGACCTGGGATCACAAGTTGACTGCGACATTAACTTCGACCACCATGTGTCTACTGTAGTAAGGAAAGCTTTCTATGTAACACACTTGATTAGTAAAGACATTGCCTTGAGAGCAAAAGAAGTTATAACCCCTTATACTCGGCACTTATCCGGCCCATAATTAAGAATAACTCCCCATTTGGCATGTACCGTACTAAACACCTGCAGCAATTAGAGACCTCAGAGGTTTCTAACAAAGAAGATCAAGGGGCTCCAGCCTTACACAAACCGACTAAAGTTCCTGCTACTATACTCCATATCATATAGACTTCTTAGGGGAGACTTATGCTTGGTCTACAGAACAATCCAAGACCTGAACCTAATGAACTTGCTGTATATCCATAAATCAGATGGGACTAGGGCTACCCATTCCTGGGATCTAAATATGGCCTGTGACTTAAATAGGACATGCTGGAGGGACAGATTTATCTCCCAGCAATTGCCACATCTTTGAAACAGGCTACCAATTCATGTGACACAGAGCACCTCTATGACACTGTGCAGGAACCTGGATGAGTGGATGGAGCACTGCAAATTCTTATCGGGGATAGAGCCCACAACCCTCCTGGACATGGGTAGTCATCACTGAATGCAATCTTGGGTATTATTTATTTATTTATTTTACTTTCGTTAACCGGGAAAGTCTGACTTTTACACAGGTCCTTTTTCACTGGAGGCCCGGGGAGAAAAGCTCCAGATACAATACAGGTTAGGATTTCATTACATCTAATACAATCAGCATGCAATAGTAATACAATACAATCCAGCATGCATTAGTCAAATATTAACTTCATTTTAGCAGTACAATATACAGATATATTATAGACTCATTTCAGCATGTGGTAGGCAGAGCTATACATTTTGGTAGTTGAAAATGGTATTGACTAGCATTTCTATGATATTACACTAGGATGAAATGGCTAGGCTTAAAATGACCTCCAGGTCAATAGCCTAGTAATGTCCTATGATCCTAGGGTCCTATAACACAGTTTTAACTAAGAAAGAACGTTGACAGTGATTTTGTCTGCATGATTAGAGGAGTTAAAGGGTGTGCTCAGTGTTAGCCTTAGTTACTTTTGTTCTTTTGCAATGGGAATAGTACTGCCATTTATATCTTTAAGCAGTAATTCTGGTACTGATTGAAGTTCCTTTACATAAGAAGTCAGTATGACATTGCTCTTGGCTGAGTTGACTAGTTGTCTACCAGACTCAAGCCAAATACGGAGGTCAGTTAATTTTGTTTGTAGACTAGTTTGCAGGGATTGCTGCGTTTTCCTGGTATCAAGTACAAATATATTATTAGCATACATGGTAATGTTATGTTGTGGTAGGGCTAAAGAGATGTCATTAATAAAGAATAGAAATAGAAGGGGCCTAGGACATAGCTGTGGGGAACACCATCAGTGAGGGTCGCAACAGGCTGTGGCAGGGTAGGTTGAGGTTTGCCCTTTATGTCCACACATCTCTCATTCTCTTAGTACAAGAATCAGAGGCAAAGCCAAAAAAAAAAAAATAACGAGGGACGAAGGCCCAACATCAAGGACAATTTTTAAATATTGTTATTATATACTTGGAAAGTTGGTAGAATATCAGGTTTTGCAATAGTATGCATTTTCTGAAGGATATGAGGTTTGCAACTCAAATGGCTGTCTTTATTTAGTGAATGCATTCTTCAACAATTTGCTAGGAAACCACAACTTTTGCAAAGAAAACCCTAAAAATATAATGCAAAATATAAGGGACATTCAGCAAAATCATGGATACTTCAGAGCTATGCATTCATATTGCAACCAAATATGATTTGCAAGTGAAGAGTTGACATTCAACAATCCGAAAATGTTATTCCCCTGGTTTACAACTGGTGGAAGCGTACCAAACACAATTCAGAAGATACAGCCTGAGCATTACATCACAAAATTTCACACTTCTCAAAACCGAGGTGGAATCCTTCAAAGCCCCCGGGCCTGTGGAAAATACGGCCCAGACGGCAGAATCCTTTATAAACACATTCTATGAACACCTTCAGGAATGCATGGATCATGCAATCCCAAATAAAACCAGATCCAATCCTCCAAAGGCAGGCGTCCTGTCTGGTGGACCCCAGCCATAAATAAACTATACAATAGAAGGAAGAAGCTACTACATGATGGAGCAAAATCCCAAAAAGGGAAGGCATCTCTGATCAGTATTAGCAAAAAACTACGGGCACTCATAAAATCGTCTAAGGCCAGCTTCGAGAGAAAAATTGCACAGGACACTAAGGATAATCACAAGGCTTTCTTTAGTTATGTTAGGAACCTGGGTGGGAATTCCCAGATATGCTCAGAATTAGTCCAAAATGACAAAAAATACATCAAACCCACAGACATTGCCAACATCCTAGCTGACAGGTTCAGTGCAAAACCCCCCCCACCAAAAGGGCAAATATCTATCCCAGCAGAGTGCTGCCCCCCTGACATCTCAGATGCTCAGGTAAGAGCCACCCTCTCCAAAGCAAAAAACACAGCATCAATGGGACCAGACGGTGTCCCAGGCTGCGTCCTACATGAACTCCAAGAAGAGCTAAACCCAAACATAAAACTACTGTTCAATCTCAGCCTTACTACAGGATATGTACCCAAAGAGTGGCGTACAGCAACAGTGGTCCCTCTCCACAAAGGTGGTGCCTCAATGGATCCTGATAACTATCGCCCCATAAGCCTAACTAGCTTGGTCTGCAAAGCTATGGAAAGGATTATCATGGACCTCATAAATAAAGATATTGGGGACCTACAGACACTGGATCCTACCCATTTCAGCTTTGTTAAGGGCAGATCCTGCCTCTTAAACCTGGTCGATTTCTTTGAAACAGTCACCAAGGCCATTGACAAGGGGAAGGTGGTCCACACAGCCTACTTGGACCTCACAAAAGCCTTCGATACAATACCCCACTCAGGCATTATAGATAAGCTCACCAGTTTAAATATAAACCCCTATGTCAATAGATGGGTTGCAAACTGGCTCAAGGACAGAACCCACATGGTTAGAATTGCTGGAGCCATGTCAGACTCCAAACCAGTTACAAGTGGCATCCCACAAGGCTCAGTCCTGGGAACTCTCTTGTTCAGTATATATTTCTCGGAGGTACAGGCCAACACGGAAGGACTATGGCTGACCAAGTTCGCAGATGACTGCAAACTAGGCACCATAATCGACTCTCCAGCTGACACAAGCATCCTACAAAAGGGCCTCATAGAAAAAGACAACTGGTGCCAGAGCCATGGCCTTAAGCTAAATGCAAAAAAGTGTAGTCATCCCCTTTGGCAAAAACAAAGTGCCCACAAATTACCACATAGGTGGTAATCCATTATGTATGGAAGAAGTAATTAGGGACCTGGGGACCCAAGTTGACAGCAATCTCTCATTTGAAAACCACGTGGCCAAAGTGGTTAGAAAAACATTTTATATAGCCCACCTAATCATGAAGGGATTCACATCTAGATCAGGGGAGGTCATCGTGCCTCTTTACTCATCCCTCATCAGGCCCATAATTGAGTACAATGCCCCTTTTGGGATGTACCTTACCAGACACCTGCAGCAACTGGAAAGACCCCAAAAGTACCTCACCAAGAGGATCAAAGGGCTCAAACAGATGCCATATGCTGCCCGGTTAAAGTAACTCCAGCTCTACTCAGTGGCATACCGCCTGCTTAGAGGCGATCTGTGCCTGACGTATAAAGCCATGTCCAACCCAGAATTAATGGACATGCTGCACCTCAGAAAATCCAAATCCCATCGAGCTACACGCTTGAGAGACTTGAACCTCAGCACTGAAATAAATAGGACATGCTGGAGGGACAGATTCATAATCCAGAGGCTCCCTTCCCTCTGGAATAAAATCCCAGTCCAGGTTAGGCAGAGTCCCTCATTGACTCTCTTCAAAAGGAATCTTGATGAGTGGATGGGAGAGCGTAGGTTTACCCCGGGTATCACTTCTGTGTCACTGTTAGACAGAGGCACAGTATACTAACCTCAAAAAAGGGCATAGCAAAATTCATTTAAAATGGGTGGCGAAAGCCAAACACACTCTGGCTAGGCTTATAAATGCCCTAGGGCAGATAGCCTAGTATGAACCTATGAACCTAAAAGTGTTTATGTGGGAGAGGATGAGCCATTTTTCTCTCCTTTTCTAGGGGTCTGATTCTCCCACAACCTCACTGTTCTTACTCCAAGGTAGTGTGACCTCTGATATCACTGAACAACTTTGGTTTGCATAAAACTTGTAAGGCACTAAACCTCAGTGCCATGCAACTGAATGAGAATAATCTAACTGTGGTGGTACAGCGCTAATTTTCAGTGCCATGCAACTGAATAGGAGTAATCTAACCATGGTGGTGTAGCAGTAATCCTTAGTGCCATGCAACTGAATGAGAATAATCTAACTGTGGTGGTACAGCGCTAATTCTCAGTGCCATGCAACTGAATAGGAGTAATCTAACCATGGTGGTGTAGCAGTAATACTTAGTGCCATGCAACTGAAAGAGAATAATCTAACTATGGTGGTACAGCGCTAATTCTCAGTGCCATGCAACTGAATAGGAATAATCTAACCATAGTGGTGTAGCAGTAATCCTCAGTGCCATGCAACTGAATGAGAATAATCTAACTGTGGTGGTCAGTGCCATGCAGCTGAATAAGAGTAATCTAACCATGGTGGTGTCGCAGTAATCCTTAGTGCCATGCAACTGAATGAGAATAATCTAACTGTGGTGGTACAGCGCTAATTCTCACTGCCATGCAACTGAAAGAGAATAATCTAACCATGGTGGTACAGGGGGCTGCAGGGGACTGCTGCCCTATGTAAATGTGAACTAAGAGATTTGAAATGCTGACTATATGCATAATGTAGTGGTATCACATCATCATTTGAAAGTATGTGCTCTTCTGTCACACTTTGGTTTGTCAGATTGTGCTTACAGCGAGTTAATTTTTCAGCTGAAATGGTGCAGAAATATGTGAGTTTGGAAGTCTTCATTTCGGAAGTTCTAGCAAACATACTGAGAAGCTTGAAGCAAAATGACCCTAAAACTGCAGCAGCTGAAGCTATCTCTCTGTTTTCTGTACCTTTGTGTGTAGTATCAGAATAAAATGGTTGTACATTTAGTGTTTCCTGATAGTTTGATACATGCCTTCAAGATTGCAAGCATACACTGAGTTAGAAATGGTCATATTTCTTCCCCATCAGTGGTATAAATAATGCCAAATACTGTGTACAGACAGATATATAATATTTTTGCAAATACAGTGTGACACTAAATAAATGTTATATAATCAATAGTCCAATGTCATGTTTCCTTGTTTTATAAAACTTAACATTAATATTTCATTACTTATACATGTCTTAATATTCCTTAACTTTCTGGAGATTCAGTTTTGCAAATTATATTCTTGCAATTATAAATGTGACTGAAATTATATTTTGGTACTTTTCCGTTATACCCCCTACCACGTCTTTGCAGTGCTGGTGCTGCTGTCTTTTCATATTATGTAGTGTTTTATACAAGACTAAGAAATGGTTATTGTTAAAAGTAATGAAATCCACCAAACAATATGACAGCACCAGCAGTTTTAACTGCTAGTGCGGCCGATTTTGTTTGGTGTACATCTTTTTGCAGCAACAGCTATAGCCCACAACCTTCTAGCACCAAAATATGGAACACTAATTACCTCGCCTTATGTGGAATACATACAAACAAGTAACTAATAGGTAAGAAGCTCACAGGATGGTTAAAATATTTCACTTTGTACTTTGTGAAAACTGAATCGTTTTAATATTCTATGTATATGGGTTAAAACAATTCTTGAAATTGTATATGATGGGCCGTTTCAGTGTGGGATTGCCAAGACCGTTAACTTTATAAGACTTAAAAATGACAAACGGTTCTTATAATGAGGTACACTAGAGAAGTGTGATAGTATTTTGGTCACTTTATGTTACGTCTTTTCAGTGGCCACATGCCTTATACTTTTTTTTGACAGTCTATAATTCCTGAATTATAGGCATTAAGTGTAATTTACCCTTTCTGAAAAAGTCTCCATTATTTGGGGGGGGGGGGGGTTAAGACAGACTAAAATCTTCAGTGAAAATCAGGTGTATATGACAGGCAAAATGTTTCCGTAAAATAAACCTTTCAAATATTTAAATGACGTGCCAACAGGAAAACTCAAGAAATGAAAAAGTCAGCAGCACCAGCGGCGCGAATACGTGGTAGGGGTATAATGGAAAAGTACTTATATTTTTGTATTTTACAGGGGAGAACACACAGATGTGTACATTTTCAGCCTGAAATTTTCTGTTAAATATAAAAATCACTGTATTACTTTGCATAGTAGAAGGATGACCTGTCTTAAACAGCAATTCAGTCAGCAGGTTCTAGAACATCACACTAACAGGGGAAACTTTTCTGACTCTTGATACTAACAGCAGTACCACATAAGCCAGCCTTTCAGACACTGCCCCAGTATAAGCTCTAAGGAAAGCCTTGGACATCTATAGCAGTTCTTTCCAACTGGCATGGCTTCTTGCTAATGAGGTAAAGTGAAGATGTGACTAAAAATCAAAGCAACACCATTCCTCCGTGGATCCTCTACATGAAGGTTGGAAAGGAAAGTGAGTCTGCAGCCTGAGATTCTCTAGAAACTTTGTAATTATGTTAATTTCCTACATCATAACCTGTCTTCCTCAGTGCAGTATTATGTAGCAGGTCCAGAATACTTCTAGACAGTCCTGGAGAAATTATGTTAGGAAGGATGAAAGAATTAGGATAGAAGGCTTTGTAGGGCAGTCCTGTCAGAGCCTGATCTTGCACCGGACTTGATGTTCAACACAACAGTGCTTTGTAATGGTGTAAACATTTGCCAGAGTAGCTGCAGCTTAGCTAGCCTGAAAGGAAACTCCTTAAAATATAGTCTTTTTGTGTAACAAAATGCGATATGGTGGGACAATTGTATAACCCTAGTCTGGTCATAAGTCTGACTGTCATGTACAAAAAGCATAAATGGGATTTTGCATAGTACACATAGGTTATCTGGAAGACACTACAGAATGTCCTTTTGACACTCAAGGTATTCAAGGCTCCACCCTTTAATAACTGTGCTGAAGAAGTCTGCTATGTTTAATAAGCATGACATAGCATTAACAAAGCTAAATTGGGTTGGGTCTAGAGTTTGAAGGTCACCTATGTCCTTGTTGATAAGGTCCGTGATGATTTCTTCCATGGCCTTGCAGATGAGACTGGTTAGACTTATAGGTCCATATTTTCCAGGGTTGGTTGATGGCCCACCTTTGTGCAAGGAGATTATAGCTGCTGTTTTCTACTCCACTGGAATCTAACCAGTTCTCAGGCTGTGGTGACAGAGGATGGTCATTTGGTCTGCTAGGTCCTGTTGTAGCTTGCTTAGTAAGAGATGCACACAGTACATACATATCTGTTTGACAGCATTGATGGCATGGTTTACATTTCTGACAGTGTGGATTGTGCCATATATATGCCATGCACACCTGTCAACTAGCCTGGATTCTTCATAATGTCACATACAGGTCCCCCATATGTTTACTTTGTCTAGAAAAAAGCCCTTCAAAGTAATGTCTTTGATTAAAGTGAATCGGAAAAAAAGACTTTGGAAGGAATTTCAGATTTGTATGAAGGCTACCCCAACTCTGCTTTAATGAAATAAACTCCTGTTACTATTTATTTATATTATAATTTTTATTTCATAACTTTTGTATTTATTCACCCTTATAACTGGTCATCTTATTGTTAAATTATAGCTTGTATTGTTTGACTTAATGTGTCCAGGTCATGACCGAAAATAGTTATTAGAACAGCTCAAAGGAACCAAAGTAACAAGAGTTTAGTAATTCTAGAAAAAACTTCAAGTTCCAGCCTGTGGCTTGAATCCTAATATAAGGCTTCACATGAAAATCCATCAAAAGAAAATATGCAACTCCTCACCTTGAGGTACAGATCTGCTGTCCAATGGTTCAGGAAAATCCAAAATAACTTAAATACAAACCTTTACTACAGAATGTTTCAGGACCAACCTCAAAAAAGTGAAAAATGAGAATGTGATGGAGCAGGCCACCCTGGTTCTAGGTCAGATTCTGAAGGACAAGGCTTGGCAGGAGCAGTTTAAATCAATTATCATAACAGGTGAACTTCTGTACTGGCCAGTGACAGTTTATAAAACAATATTTGGTGACTATTTCTGGGCTTTTATCTAGTCTCTCTCTGAATAGTGTAAAGGGAAAAAGGTAAGATGCATCTCATTTTCTGGATGTGAAGAAAAAGGATCATCAGCAGATCTGCATCTAACACCCTAAAAAACACATCCAGCCCTGACTGATCCCAGACCGTCATGGTGCCTACTAATAGAAAGTCTACAGGTTCCCATTCATGACTCCAGAGTATCTGCCAAAGATGTGTTGAGACACAGAAAATGGTGAACTACCAGGTGAAAAATTTTCACTGTTGCCTATTCCCAAACCTATATGGCCTTTCTCTACACAGGGTAATGCATTGTGTCTCCTTGTTTGTTGATATAACCAACAAAAATTTTTATTTAGGTTAGAATATCTTCTTCTTTTACCTTGGAAACAGAAATGGTATGTGCCTGAAAATAACTTAATGCTCCAGGATACTAGGAATGTTGAGAGCTTCTCTTTAATGCAACCATCATAATTGTCTGTACATTTTTCCTGTGCTTCCTCCCCATCCTAGGAAGGACATGTGTGGCTCACTGTTTAGCCAAAGGGACTGCCAGAAATGACATCTGAAAACATTTAGTCGCCAATTCAAGTCTTGTTAGATTCAATTGGTAAAGTACAATAAAGGGTAACCTCCGAGAAAACTCCACAAAATTGCAGGTAACAGTCCAAACTGCTCAAGGTGTTCCAAAAATATCACGTATCACAATAACTGGAAGATTTCCTTTATTACGGACATCAGAAAACACCACAAAACAAAACAAAACGTACACAAGGATTGAGTGCGCTTTCGTCTATAACCATTAAGACTTCATCAGAATCAAATTAGACCCACAGAGAACCAACTTATATAGTACCTGGGTAATGAGTTAATTGACTAATTCATTAAAAATGTAGGTAAATAGCATGGCCAGTATGAAAATACTGAGAAGCTTGCAAAAGCTTACACTGTAACCATATGGTGATCCATAAACAGCTACTGTGTATTGATGTCAACGTTTTCAATGTCATAAAAATATGTCATAAAAATATATATATTATATGGCATATAAAATGTAAAACGTCATAAAAATACATCTCATATTTTTCTTGCTAAGGACTATTAATACAAAATAGGTAATAGCAAATCAGCTCTGAATAACATGAACTGTTGTAAATTTAAAATTATAATATACTAAAGTGCACTGTGCTTAAATAATAATTATTAATTAATACATTATATAAAAATGCAGAATAAGTATAAATATAAATATAAATGTATATATATATACATGTATATTAACATTCTTGTAATTTAAGAACTGTTGATAAATAAATACATGAGTAAATGAATTTTACACATATTGGAGATATATAACACTAAAAAAGTGAAATAATATTACAATAATAATATAATGAAGTCCCGGGGATCATACATTATTCCTTTTTGGATTATTTGCCAAAAGTTTGAGTGCTGGTTTTATTGAAAGATGATCATTCATCCCCATATGGCCACATGGGTCCATGTCATATGGTCGACTGTTCATTTGACTGAAAGTTCATTTGACTGAAAGTTCATTTGATCGACAAGCATTTGCCCCCTTCCCCAATGTTGTGCGACCCTGGAGTTGATATATATAGTTAGGGGGGGTGTGGGGGGCGAAGCCCCCCACCTAAAATGCTTGTCGATCAAATGAACTTTCAGTCAAATGAACTTTCAGTCAAATGAACAGTCGACCATATGACATGGACCCGGCCACATACATCTAACCTGAGTTGCCATATGAGTTCCCTATATTCCAGGAGGGTTTCCCAATCACCCCCCCGTCACCTTTCTTTACCTCCTCTAGTACCCAAAATTTTATATTTGCTTCCTCACATGTAGTAGTGTGTCTAAACAAGGCATTATTTTCATTCTTTTTGCTTATGTCATATAATGTTGTATTAATTAATAATTATTATTTAAGCACAGTGCACTTTAGTATATTATAATTTTAAATTTACAACAGTTCATGTTATTCAGAGCTGATTTGCTATTACCTATTTTGTATTAATAGTCCTTAGCAAGAAAAATATGAGATGTATTTTTATGACGTTTTACATTTTATATGCCATATAATATATATATTTTTTATGACATATTTTTATGACATTGAAAACGTTGACATCAATACACAGTAGCTGTTTATGGATCACCATATGGTTACAGTGTAAGCTTTTGCAAGCTTCTCAGTATTTTCATACTGGCCATGCTATTTACCTACATTTTTAATGAATTAGTCAATTAACTCATTACCCAGGTACTATATAAGTTGGTTCTCTGTGGGTCTAATTTGATTCTGATGAAGTCTTAATGGTTATAGACGAAAGCGCGCTCAATCCTTGTGTACGTTTTGTTTTGTTTTGTGGTGTTTTCTGATGTCCGTAATAAAGGAAATTTTCCAGTTATTGTGATACGTGATATTTTTGGAACACCTTGAGCAGTTTGGACTGTTACCTGCAATTTTGTGGAGTTTTCTCGGAGGGTACCCTTTATTGTACAGCGAGCGGACTTTGTTTGTGATTACACAGTTTTTTGGCGGAGTGGAGTTGGTGTTTGAGGTTACCAATTGGTAAAGTAGACTGATCTGTATAAGGTGCTGAAATGTGCCTCATTAAGTAATGGATTTAAGATAAGGCAGGAGAGAATTGCTTTAAATGGAGTGTACAAAGGCACAAAGTCGACTCAGTGTGAATTAGACAAGATACTGTGGTACCTACATGAACAAAACAGCCTGTGTTCAAGTAGATATCCTGATGCTGAAAAACGTTTGTCATAGCAGCAACAGCAGAGATTTCTAACAGCTGTATGTAATGGTTTAAGCTTGCCTTCACAGCTAACACAGCATGGATCTGCTATTGACCATAGATAGACAAAGTCTTATTTTAACTATAGAGAAAAGTATGGCACACTCCTTCAGTAATTTGTTATTCTAGTACCATGTCCGGCACCACCCAAAAACTTGTATTAGTCCTGAAGTGGGATTACTACCCATGTCTGCAGGCTGCAACAAATGTGGAAAGACTTAGTGTAAACTACATTACATGTACGTTGAATGCAACCTTAGCATTATGAATAGTTTACTTAAATGAGAGTAAATCATTTTCAAAAAGGGTACTTTTGTAATTTAACCAATCACAAGCCAACTCTTCAGTCACATGTCATTGTAATACAACTTACAGTGCATAGTAGTACATGGTTTTATGTTACTTCTAATACCTTGGTCTAATACCAACTGTTTCCCTCCGCCTTGTTTCAGATCTCCCTTTTGCCAGCTGTACTTTCACTACAGTGACCTTCTGAACTCTGCTATCTCACCCCATATTTCCCTGGCTTATCACATGGCACTCAGATTTCTCTTGCATAATCCATGCCATAATGCTCCTTAGGACTGCCTTCTCTGGCACAGGTAGATTCTTACTATGCAGTTGAAATTATAGATTAACAACATTACTTGCTATAACTTTCTAAGAGGGCCAGACCTAGGGTGTATTTAGAGTTACCAATCCTTTTGCCATTTTGCACTGAAAGATGGTGAAGGAGATGTTTTGTTTAATTTGGAGGGGAAGTCTGTTCTAGAGGAGAGGACTTCTTTGGCAGAGGTAATTGTCTCATCAACAGGTTCTACATATGTTACTTAGGAGGATTGATTGGGTCTCTTACATGGGTATTTATGGCATAACATGTTTTGTGAACATGTAGGAGGTTGCTCAGGGAGGGGTCACTTAAAGCATTGTAGACTAGACAGAGGTTACCCTGTAGGAGTAAGTACACAGTGTAAAAGACAGAGTTTAAGGTACTTTGTGTAGGTCATACAACTTAGGCTCTTGATATTTTATTAAAGAAATGTAGTTTTTCAGGCTGGATCATATGTCTGGACGCGTTTATATCACGTTATCGAAAGAACAAAATAGTGAATGCTATTTCATTGGACCCAAAACATCTAAACATGAAAATATCGAACATTCAGAAAAGCAAATTTTTCCCATGGAAAAAATTTGCTGCTCCGAAACACATACACACAACACAAGCACATCAAACAAACAGCAACCACACACATACACTTAAATTCCTACATCTAACGCTACACTAAACTACACATACACCACTATCTACCCACTTACCTTAACCCAAACCCTAACCCTAACCCTAAGGTCCGTCACTGTCGCACACTCACCTAACCCTAACTCACTTAAACTGCCCCTAACCCTAAAGTCTGTCACTATTGCACACACACCTAACCCGCACCCTAACCCTAACTCACTTAACCCTCCCCTAACCCTAACATACAAACAATCGCACACTTACCTGAACCCAACCCGTAACTTTCCACCGCAGCGCTAAGAATAGCGAAGCCAAAGAAATGGCCAACCGAATTCTTTCCCGAGGAAAGAATTCGCTGTTCTGCAGCTTCGCTATTCTTAGCATTCGCTGAATAGTGTTCAATATCAGAACATTCGAAGTTTTAATACTTCGATGTTCTGATATAGACCCGTCTGGACAGGTACATGCCAAAGTGAGCATTATACTCTACTATAAAACTAATCAAGAAGAGGTAGAATATATAACAGCCTTGGACCTAGAAGATACACATTTGAAAATTAGCTGGTCTAAGTAGATGGATTTTTTAATGACTGTGGATACTTGGTGGTCAAAGGAGAAGTAATTTTCTACCCAAATGCTCCAGCCCCTAATAACTGTATTCATTTCAAGTGGGGTAAAATTAAAATGATAGGAGAATGGCTGTTCATGTTTTCAAAGAACACGATACTACACATTTTAGCATTTACCTTGAAGCCTTGGTCCTGGCACCATTTATTTGTATGTGTTAATCCATTTTGTAGTATTTGGGAGTCCTCTGAGGAGTTCATGGTAACCAAAAGTTTGCAATCATCAGCAAACGTGATCAGGTAAAGGCTTCTGACATCAGCTTTGCCAACACAGAAGTACATACTAAATAGGAATGAACCCAATATCAAGCCCATGGGGCTCCAATGGTAGTGAGGCTTTTAGAGGTAAATGTGCACCCAGTCCTAATTTGTTGGGTTTAGTAAGTGATCTAAGCTGCATAAGAATTTGCACCTAGTCTGATTAGCTTGTCTATTACTACTAAGTCTTGAGTAGTCTCAAAAGCCTTGTCAAAGTCAAAGCGTGCTGCGTGCATGAAATTGCCTTAACTCAATGATTTGAACCTCAAACTTGATACTTTAGGATGTAAAGGTATAGCCAATGTGCCTGAAAAATGATACTTACAAGAATTTACTTCTTTATACAAGTAAGGGTGGTGGTGCAGCTGAACATATGGAAAATAAAGCAAGCCCTGCAAAAGGAAATGTAGCAAGGCGGAAAAGGAGAAAGGAAAAAGGAGGGGGTTACCAAGAGTTCTTCTGCTACTACAAAACAGTGTAAAATAATCAATTTTAGCAAGAAGCCCCCCCCCCCAAATAAATAAATAAATAAATAAATAAAAAACAGACATTCCTTCTACTGGTGGTCAGATGCATGACACCCCTTCCTGCCCCAGCCATTCAGGTTCCATTTCTTTGTCCTGCCCCCAACTCTACTTCAATATGTTTTATTAAAAAAATAATAATTTCTTCTTTTAAACAATTGTAAACAGTTGATATAGTTTATACCCTGCTTACAAGGAGTGCTACAGCACTCACGTTTTAGTTAAAAAAATCACTTCTTTTTTAACTGTAGCAAATTACTACTGTTTCTACCCTGCCTACATGGAGTGCTATGGTGCTTGTGTTTTAGTATAAAAAAATCTTTTTAAACTGTAGCAAACTGCTTGCTATAAATGTGGCAAACAGTTGCTACAGTTGATACCCTGCCTGTATGGAGTACTATAGCACTCTGGTTTTGGTTAAAACATTTTTTTTTACTTTCAAATTGTAGCAAACTGCTTGCTACAATGTAGCAAGTAGAAAGCAGTAGCTACAGTTTAGACCACACACAGAGCGCTACTACACTTAAATTTGACTGCAAATGCAATACCAGCTTTTAAAAGCCAGTATTGCATTAAAGAAAGAACAGGATCGTCTGATCATGCCCCCCAACACTTTGCACCCAGGGCAGTTGGCCTTATCTCCTCATGCTAGCTGCACGATTGTTGTTCAGGGTACTGGAGAAAAGTGCACATTCTCCAACTCTTCCTTTCCTCTTCTTAGCCTTGATCTCTTGTCACCTGCAATTAACCAGCTCCTCACTCACTCAGTCCTCCTTCCCTGTTTCATTTTTTCATATTTTGTGTTGTGTAATGTTTTGACCTTGTCTATAAATTAGATTGTTGTTCCACCTAAATCTCTGACTCCATCCCTGTGATTACTTTACACATTGGTACTACCATATCTCACTCCTTTTTATCATTAGTCCAGGTCTGCATTATGCCCAACTAAAATGATTACTTGTAGTTATATTTTCTTCTCCAGATTCTTACCATTACAGATCATCCATTCTTCTGTCTTAGCATTGGTTTCCACTTTTTAACACACCTGCCTGTCCATTTCCCACAGCTGTGTCCTCTCTGTCCCACTGCCCTGGTCCAGTTGTTCTCTTTCACTTCACTCAAAATGTATGACAGTTTATACAAATCTTTACAGACACATCTTGGATATCAGTATCTCCTCAGAGCAAAGATGGATTTTTCTATCTGATATAACCCCCTGAACTTCTTATGTCCAAATCCAGGTTCCCACTGCATTAATGCCATGATCCCTTACTAAGTCCCTCAGCTACTAGCTGTTCTGCAGTAGCCCAGCTTTGACAATGCCAGCACAGCTGGCTATTGGCACTGGTAGCAATTCAAAGAAGGCCATCATTCACCTTAATTACTTCCACCACTCTACTAAGTCCCTACTGCCACTTCAATGGCCACATCTGCTAAATCATCTACACCTATAAGGAGATCTATAACCCTGACCTTTGTGGCCACTCTACTCTTTCCATGGGCTAATCTTGCTAATGCCAGTCCCGTGACAGTTTCTACAACCATTAAGTTGTTTCTCTTCCCCTACCTCCTCATCCCTCGTTTGATGGAATCCTAAACTGACAATATCCTTTCACCCTTTCCCTGGTTTGGCCTTCTGTTGTTTGTCTTTATCTTTCCTGACTAACCTTTGCTGTCCCTTCTCCACAAGTTCTTTTACTTCCTATTAAGCTTTTCCATTTAATTCCACAGTCAGCTTACATGGTGTTGTGCAATATTTAGGAATCACACTGACTCAGTTCAAAAGCTCATAAGGCAGACTTCCACACAATCTCATATTCTCATCATAATGAGATGCACTGATGCAACACTCACTAGGCTGTGCAAACAGAGGGTTGCGGTCATTTGCCTATCTGACATCCAGATTCACCACATCAAGCAAAGCACTCAAACACTTGTACTACAAGTACACATGATGCAGTCATTGTATATGCAGGTATAAATGATTTGAGACATACCTCCTTGAACTATATGAATAGAGAGAAGACCGAGCTTTTGGAAAATGTCTGAGACAGGTATTCTACCATCACCAAGAATGATGCCACAGCATGAACAAATGATAATTGACTCAGCAACTGTCTTAGCTTCTGGTATCATTCAAAGGGGGTACAATACATATCAGCCTGGGAAGAGACAGTTGTAACTGCTTTGCCAGGGATGTTCTACACCTTCCCTTTAAGGCTACTGTACATTGGACAAAAATGTATCCACCCTCATAGTACCATTTTAGGCAAGGTCAGTCTTCTAAAGCTTCCAATGCAGCTTAATAGAATCTGAACAGCATTAAGTTACTGCTGCTCACTGCTTGGAACCCTAACAAAATACTCCACACCCTGCAAGCACGACTTTCACTGGAAAAAGTCAGTATATGCATCATCACTGAGACCTGGTTCAAAACCACTGAAAGCACTCCATCAGTGCAGGGCTTCAATGCTTAGTACTTGTACAAACCCACCGAATTAGATAAATGTACTAAAGGTGGAGGTGTCTCTATATTCTTAAAAAACAAAAAAAGAAGCTCACCTCCAGACTTATTATGGAACTGCAGATCCAGTTTACTTTAAACAAAACCCTGTTTCACATGATAGCTAACTACAGAGCCCCCACTTCCACTATGTCCACTTTGTCCCATACGGTATGGAGTCCCTGTGTATTAAGCCGAACACCATTCTAGGAGAATTCAATTATCCTTCCACAAACTGGGAAACTTATAAGTCCTCAAAAATGTGTATCCAGAGATTTTTGGATTTCAGCAATACAAACTGTCTGGCCAGTTAATCTGCATCTCAACCAGAAGCATTAAAATCCTAGACTTGGACCTTACCAATATGCTGCAGCTTTGCTTCCCACCAGATGTACCCTACTCCCTGGTCAAATCACACTACAAGTCAGTCCCATTCACCATAAGGCTGAAGCCTGAAGCATCCTCCAGTACCTCTGGATTAACAGACTACAAGAAAGCTAATCTACTAGAAATGATCAGCTGGCTAAATTCAAAAGCCCCCATTCATGTCAACAACTTCAATGCTTATGCAGAGTACTTTACTGTTAAATTCTATGAACATGTCAGTAGTTGCACAGATGCATCTGTCCCCCATAGAAATAAATGCAATGCTAAATTCAAAAATAATCCCTATGATGGAGCACTAATAAAATCAGGCTAAAGGTAAACACTTGCACCACACCACACTCAGCACATAGTCCCTCAAAACCTACACCACCAAAACACACACATAGAAACACAAAACACACACCTACATTCACGGAGGCTCTCAGTAAAAACCTGCCCAAGCAACAGGGACCTCCAAAGCAGAAACACAAGCAACCTCCACCCCCCAACACAACCCAAATGACACATAGCCCACAAACTCAACCACAGCCCATAAGGCATAACAACGTACCCAACACTCTAGTCATAGGTGACTCTATAGTCAGGCACACTGATGTTCCACTCACCAGGCTAAACAAGGAGAAAGTTACTGTCAGCTGCCTGTCGGGTGCCAGGATCTGCCACATAACACATGCACTCAGGCCACTCTACAACAAGTATAAATATGACTCTGTCATTGTCCATGTTGGTGTGAATGACCTGAGACGTACCTCCATGGACTACATGAAAAGGGACATGGAGGAGCTGTCCGATCTTGTAGCCCAGGCAGGTATGACCCTAGCCCTGAGTAGCATCCTGCCATCACCCAGAATGATACCACAGTACAAGGACAAAATGATTGACTTCAACAATTGGCTAAGCTTCTGGTGTTATTCTAAGGAGATCCAGTATCTGTCTGCCTGGGATGACATGATCGACAAGCCATGATGCTTTGCCAGAGATGGCCTGCACCTGTCACCTCTGGGATTCCAGATACTTGCTAAGGCTCTAGTCACCCCTATAGTGCCTTTTTTAGGCAAGATTCAAATGACAAATTCACCACCCTAACAGGTACAGGCAAGAAGAATCTGAGGGTATTGCTACTCAATGCTAGAAGTCTAAACCTCAAAATGCACTCTCCTGAGGCACTCCTTAAAATGGAGAACATCGACATCTGTGCAGTGACAAAGACCTGGTTCAAGGCTCCAGAGAGTACACCTGCATTACCAGGCTATAATTCATACCACACCTTTCGGCACCCTAACCTGGACTGAAACACTAAAGGCGGAGGCGTATCCATATTCATTAAGGATATCCACACCTCCAGGCTAGTTGCTCAGCATAATGCATCCGAGATTATCCAAGTGCAACTAACTCTGGGCAAGACCGCAATCCAAATTGTAGCTTGCTACAGATCCCCCACCATGCCCCAGGATTCCCACTCCTCATTTCTTAATACACTGGAAAATATTAGGGTACAACCTAACACCCTAATAATGGGCGATTTCAACTACCCTACCATTAACTGGGAAAACTACTCGTGTACCAACTCTTGTGCTCGACATTTTCTGGAATTCACAAATTTCAATGCCATGGATCAACTTATCCACACCCCCACCAGGGGCAGCAATATCCTAGACTTGGTTATTACCAACATGGGCAACCGGTGCTCCACACCAGAGGTCAATTCCTCATTGGTCAGATCTGACCATAAGCTAATCACCCTAGGCATCCACACCCCCCCCCCCCATTAGGGAAACCACAGTAAAAAATTTCTCCAAAGCCAACTTCACACTTCTTAAGACAGAAGTGGCAAACTTCACGACACCCATGCTGACGGACAATAGAGGTATGACTGCTGAATCCTACACAAATGCACTTTATAAGCACTTACATGAGTGCATGGATCATGCAATCCCTAACAGAACCAAGATGATATCCTCCAAAAAAAGGAAGCCAATCTGGTGGTCCCCTGCCATAAACAAACTCTACAACAGAAAAAATAAACTGTTGCAAAAAAGAGTAAAATCCCATGATTGGAGAAACGCCCCGGTCAGCTTCAGTAAGAAGCTGAGAACCCTCATAAAATCCTCTAAAGCTAGTTATGAAAACAAAATTGCCACTGACTCTAAAGGCAACCACAAAGCATTCTATAGCTATGTCAAGAATCTCAATGGCAACACTCGGATCTGCTCTGAGTTACAGCACAATGGCACTAAATATACAGAACCAACGGATATTGCCAACATCCTGGTGGACAGGTTCAGTGCTAACTTTACCCCTCTGTCATCCCCTAAAGGGCCCATCTCTATACCAGAAGAATGCAAAGTTCCTGTAATCACGGCTGCACAGGTAAAAAACACACTATCCAAAGCCAAGAACACAGCATCCATGGGACCTGATGACATCCCAGGCTGTGTTCTACATGAACTACAGAATGAACTGGCACCCCACCTAAGTACCATGTTCAATCATAGCCTCACCTCAGGCTATGTGCCCACTGAATGGCGCACAGTGACAGTTATCCCACTCCACAAAGGGGGAGCCACCACAGACCCTGGAAACTACCGCCCAATTAGCCTAACAAGCCTGGTCTGCAAGGCTATGGAGCATATCATCATGGAACTTATAAACAATGACATTGGTAATCTCCAAACTCAGGACCCCACCCAGTTCGGGTTTGTAAAATGCAGATCACGTCTCCTAAACCTGATAGACTTCTTTGAAGCAGTCACCAAAGCTGTAGATGAGGGTAAGGTGGTTCACACATCCTATCTAGATCTCGCCAAGGTTTTTGACACCATCCCCCACTTTGGAATTATAGATAAACTCACTAAACTAGGTATAAATCCCTATATCACAAGATGGGTTGCCAACTGGCTCACTGACAGAACCCACACTGTGAAAGGTAGCAGACTCCAAATCCAGTTTCAGACCAGTGACATGTGGAGTACCACAGGGTTCAGTCCTGGGTCCTCTCCTGTTTGGTATCTACTTCTCTGAAGTACAGGCCAACACAGAAGGTCTTTGGCTAATGAAGTTCACAGATGACTGCAAACTAGGAGCCATAATCAAAACTCCAAAAGATGTGGACATCCTACAAAAGGGCCTTGCTGAGACAGATGCCTGGTGTCAAAGCCATGGCCTCAAGCTCAATGCCAAAAAGTGCATTGTCATTCCTTTTGGTAAAAACTCAGTACCCATGAACTACCACATAGGTGGTAGTCTACTTAACACCGAAAGTGTGATGAGACCTTGGGACACAGCTGGACAGTAGTCTCTCCTTTGATAATCACATTGCCACAGTAGTCAGGAAATCCTTCTATGTGGCACACCTCATCACAAAAGATTTCTCATCCAGGAAAAAAGAGGTCATTGTTCCCCTCTACTCGTCACTCATTAGACCCATTATAGAGTACAATGCCCCTTTTGGTATGTACCTCACAAGACATCTACAACAACTGGAAAGGCCACAGAAATACCTCACAAAGAGGATTACCGGCCTCAAAGAGATGTCCTATGCAGACCGTCTCAAAAAACTGCAGCTTTACTCCGTTGCATATCGCCTACTCAGAGGCAATCTCTGCCTAACACACAAAGCTATGTCAAACCCAGTACTTTTAGACATGCTCCACTTAAAGAAATCTCAGTCCCTACGAGCTACACGCTCTAGGGACCTAAACCTCGTCACCACAATAAACAAAACATGCTGGATGGATAGATTCCTGTCCCAGAGACTTCCCATACTCTGGAACAAACTACCTATCTATATCAAACAAAGCTCCTCATTAGCACTGTTCAAGAAAAATCTTGATGATTGGATGGGAGATAGGAAATTCACCCCAGGGATCACTTCTGTGGCTCTGCTCGACAGTGGCACAGGAAAATAATTTTCTTGGGTGGTAAAAGCCAGGGTACCTTTGGCTAGGCTTATATAGGCCCTAGGGCCAATAGCCTACTACCTACCTATGAACCTATACAATAAAAGGAAAATAACTCATTGCAGACAAAAATACATTTAATTCAAAAGAAGCCAAGACATTGTTGTTAAGCTAAACAAGGAACTCTGCATCCTGATGAAACCAACCAAAGCCAGATATGAGGTAAAATAGCCATCCGGGTGAAAAACAACCACAAAGCCTTCTTTAACTATGTTTGAAATCTCAGAAAAAGTGCCCAGCACTGCATGGAGATAATAATAAATGGTATCACTTACTTAGACCCAGAGGGCATAGCCAATCTACTGGATGACAAATTCATCTCTAACCCCTCTCATCTCCAATATTCTCAGATGAAATACCCACATCTATACCTCTCCCTCAAATCTCCCAAGAACAAATTCTCAAGGTACTATATAAGGCCAAGATGGTAACCATTTGAAATGTCATGAACCATTAGAGCAAGTCCCAAAACACAAGGCCTGAATAGCCTAAAAAAATGGCTTGCATATACTAAGTCTGAGACTGCCATGTCTGAGAATATTCCCTTTTCTCAGAGATATGGCAATCTCAGAGTAGGTGTAAGTTTTGGGGGTGTGGGGGCTTGACTCCACATCATCAAGTACAGGGGGGCAAAAAAGAAGTTTAAAGGAGAACAGCGATGTTTGAGATTCACTCTTCTCCTGAATTTTCAGTCTTTGTTTTTTGATATGTCGGTACGCAGCATTATGAGTGTGGACATCTCAATGGGAAGCCAGCCAAAAATACTAAGTCTATGGGGACAGATAACATGCCAGCCTGCCTAATGATTATCCTGAAACATGACTTGTCAGGCCCCCTTCCACTTTACTCAGCACTCATTAGGCCAATTATTGAGCAAAATATCCCTTTCGGTACGTACTTGCCCAAATACTTGTCACAACTGGATTGACCACAATGCTTTCTTACTAAAAAAATCAAGGGCTTGAATCATAAAAAAGTATGCAGACCATCTTAAAGCCTAGTCTCTTTTCTCGGTATTATACAGGTTATTGAAAGGTGACCTCTGTCTTGTCTATAGTGCCTTTCTGTAAAACCTATTACGCATTCACATGTCCAGTGATGTCAAAATCACCTACTCAAGAGAACTAAATCTTTTTTGTAAAATTGAAAGAACATGCTGGAGGAAAGAACAGTACAGTCTGGAATACCGCAACAGTGATCAGTAGGACATCTACTGTTATAGTAAGTTCTTACACAACTGTACTCCATCTTTTCTTAGATCACTGTTGCAGTATTCCAAACTGTTGTGCGATTCCCAGAGCTTAATGAGTGTTGATGGAGGTTGGATGATTCAGTGCAGAGCTATCAACCAGTTCAGGAGGGACTGACCTGGCAAAGGCAGCTCTGGCCTACAGTAAGCATCTACCTTGTAATGTCCGGTAAAGGTATGTAAAGAAGACCAAGTAGCTGCTTCTAGGATGGGTCTCAAGCCTATCCCCTTATAAAAGGCTCCAGATGAGGCCACTGCTCTAGTAGAGTTTCCTTTTACTGACAAATGTAAATATTTTCCATGGTTAATGTAACCACAGGAATGAATTCATAAATCCAGTTAGCAATAGTTTGTTTTGAATTTGGAATACCCAGCTTGATTTCTTTGAAGGAAACAAATGATCGGTCTTGTGAATTGACTTTGTTTTGTCCAAATAAAATCTGAGCTGCCTGTGAGCATCCAGGGAATCTAGGATTCTCTATCCCTCATTCTGTGGATTAGAAAAAGTAAGTAGGGAGGTTGAGTACCTGAATGAGGGATAGCTCAGTGACCACTTTAGGCATAAATGAAGGGTTGGCCATCACAGACACTCTATCCTTGTGAAAGACAGGAAAAAGAGGGGACACCATCAGGGTCTGGAGCTCAGAGACTTGTCTAGCTAAGATAAGGACTACTAGAAGTATAATTTCCCAAGTACAGAACTTGAGAGAGGCAGAAGCTGCTGGTTCAAAAGGGGGCAGAGTGAATTTTTGAAGACAAAGTTGAGGCCTCAAGAAGATGAAACAGCTTTCCTAGGTGGTTTTAGGAGAACACCTTTTAAAAACTGTTTTACCTCTAGCCTGGACAGAAGAGAAGGGTCTAGAGGTAAGCATGTACAAATGTCTGAAACGTGTGCCTTGATAGAAGATTATGCCCAACTAGATTTTAACAGGTCATACAAATAAGACAGCATAGTGGGAATACCTGTTGTATAGTGTCCTGTCCATTAGTATGACACCAAATTGGAAATATTTTCAGTTTGGTATATACGATTTTCTGGTTTCAAGTTTCCTTGCCTCCTGAAGGACCTGTACAATGTCCACACACAACTGATGTCTGAAAGAGTTCAGAATCCTGTAATCCATAGTGTTAGGCTTACAGATGATAGGCTGCACTGAAGAAGCAAGCCCTTATGCTGTTTGAGTAAGTCCACTCTGTGGGGTAACTTGTGGTGATGACCCCTAGCTTGGTGGTAGAGAAAGCATAACAAATGCTGCTTTTGCCAGAAGGGAGTGGCCAGTAAGAACTTTGGTTTGTCTCTCTGGAATTTTTAGCAAGACATTTGGGAGAACTGGAAGAGGCATAATGGACCTTCCTTTTCCAAGGAAAGGACATGGTATCCATTCTCCAAGCTTGAAGACAAGGAATCCTGGAGCAAAAGTGAAGTAGCCGTTTGTTGTGGATGGAGGCAAATAACACTATTTAAGGAATAGTCACTTATAGACTATGTTCTGCATCCATGTGTGAGGGTCTTCCCTTGAACTGCTTACAAAATCTTCCAGGGCACAGTCCTGAATGGGTGTGCAAACATCTTGGAGGGCAGGTGTGCTTTTCTGGCCAAGCCATAGGAGCCAATCTGCATATCTAATCAGATATTTTTCCCCCCTAACTTTAGTGTTGTCTGAAAATTATGAGGGGCCTGGGCTCAGGAGTGGGAGAAGATCTGTAGAACCTGAAGTAGTGTTCACATCTCCTTAAGGACCTTTCTTTGACGTTTGGTTTGGAGGCCTTTGGCCCTGGACTCCCAGGGAGTCTGTTTATGCCCTGCATAAACACCTGAAGCATCTGTGTGCAGCTGCTACTGCAGTATCTGTACATTGAAGGTCATGCCTGGGTTGAGGTTTACCTGTGCTATCCACCACTGAATTTCTTTCTTTCTTTAAGTAGGGAAGTAGGAAAATCTAAGTGTCTAGATGGTTAGATTGCTGAGATCACACTGATTGCAGGTACCACTGAATCTATCTCATATGGAGTCTGGCAATGGAGACCATGGCTATGACTGTAGCCATGAACTCCAGTGTCCTGAGAGTTTCTCTTACAGTACAAGTCTGAAGGAGATGGAGAATGAAACAAGGAAAGACTGCAACAGGTCAGGACAGACGAGTCTGGAGTGACAACATTTTGAATGATGGGACCTTGAGGAAAGTGTTGAGAATAGATAAGTCCCATTTAGGTCTCCATTCTCCATCTTTTCTCAGTACCAGGGAAGTATGTGTTGTTGTGGCACAGGTTTTATTATGCCTTGGTTGAGTAAAACTTGAATGATAGGAGGTAAGAGCACTATCTGATTTGGAGGTGAAGGAGGAAGGGATGCCCTTGACTGTATGGATTTCCTTCCAAATCATCCTGTAATCATGTCAAATAGTGGAAAGAAAGTACAGTTGCGTACACTTACCATAAATGTAGATGTTCGAGTGCATTCACTGTTGCAGTCATTACATTTAGAGTAATCTGCTGGTAGGTTGCCCTCAGTCGGCCTGATTAACAAAGTCTTGGGTCCTGCGTCAGTTGCTGTCCCTTCTTCCATGACATCAGGGGTATAAAACATGCAGCCGACACCATTACATCAGTTTTCCTTGCCCCAGATGTCAGGTGCCCCCCAAATGGGGAGCAAGATATATATATATATATATATATATATATATATATATATATATATATATATATGTATAAGAAACACAAAAATATACCTCCAAACAAAACCAAAAAGGCTTTTAAGCATAATAAAAGAAAGAAGAGGTATAGTAAAAGAAAAACAGGAGGCTGGAGGGAGGGTAACCAGGAATGCAACAGTGAATACACTCGAACATCTACATTTACGGTAAGTGTACACAACTGTACTATGTTCATCGTGTTTCACTGTTGCAGTCATTATATTTGGGTAGATTCCCAAAGCTAAGGATGGGAGGATGGATTTATACAGCATTAGGACCAGCTATAAGGCCCTGCAAAACAGTAGTGGCAAAGCCAGCTCTGGATTTAGAGAACATTGGTAAGTGATAATGCTTGGTGAAAGTATGAACTGAACTCCAGGTAGCAGCTTCTAGAATATCCCTGGTAGGAACACCTCTGAGAAAGGCTGCTGAGGTAGATGCAGCCCTGGTGGAATGAGATCTGATCCCCTGGGGGATAGGTTTTCCATGGTGCTTAAACAGAAATGAATGCAATGGCTTATCCATTTAGAAATGGTTTGCTTTGAAATAGCCTTCCCCTCTGCCCCTGCAGCAAATGCTACCAGCAGTTGTTCAGATTTTCTTCGAGATTTAGTCCTGTCCAAGTAGAATCTAAGTTGTCTGTGTACATCCAATGAATGCAGAATCTGCACTCCCTTGTTCTGTGGATTGGGAAAGAAAGTTGGCAAATGAATGGACTGAATAAGAGCCACACTGGATACCACCTTGGGCATGAATGATGGATTGGTCCTGAGTGACACCCTGTCTGCATGAAAGATGATGAAAGGCTCCACTGCCATAAGGGCCTGTAATCCAGATATCCTTCTAGCTGAAGTGATTGCTAAAAGGAAGGCTGTTTTCCAGGAAAGAAATTTTAAGTCTACAGTTGCAGCTGTCTCGAAAGGAGGTAGAGTGAGTTTTTTCAATACACAGTTAAGGTCCCAGGCAGGGGTTGGAGTTCTCCTGGGTGGTCTCAAGTTTTTGGCCCCTCTGAGATACTGCTTTAGAAGAGGATGAGAGAAGGGGGGGTCTGTGTTGTAATGAGCTGAAATGGCTGATGCATGGATTTTTATGGAAGAAAAAGACAGGCCCTTATGAAGCATCTCAGTTAAGTATTGCAAAATCTGAGGTAAATTGGGCACTGCTATGCTCATCCCTTGAGACTGATTCTAGGCACAGAATCTTTTCCATTTGTCAGCATAACATTTTCTAGTACTAGGTCTTCTCACCTCCAAAATGACATCCATCACAGGTTTGCTGAGGGATGCTAATGGTGAATGTAAGCGATTAGCCAAGCTGCAAGATTTAATGTTTGGAGCTGAGGGTGCAGAATTTGGTTCTCCTGAGGTGACAGTAAAGAAGGTGTCTGAGGCAGGTGCCACAGAGAAATGTGTGAAACACAGGGCAGGAGCGGGTACCAGTGTTGATGAGGCCAGTCTGGAGCAATCAAAATCATTTTTGGTTTGTCCTGTTTGACTTTTAGTAGAACTTTGGGGAGCAAAGGCAGAGGGGGAAAGGCATTGACTGACAGGTTTTTCCAGCTGAAGGACAGATCATCCACTTTCCAGGCTTTTTTGTGATGAGTTCTTGTGCAAAATGTGTCCAACTGGTAGTTCTGGGGTGAGGCAAAAAGATCTATGTCTGGACTCCCCCATTTGCATGTCAACATGTTGAAAATCCGTGGTTCCAGTTTCCATTCGTGAGGGTCCATGAGATTTCTGCTTAGTTCGTCTGCCAGAACATTCTGCTTTCCTGGCAGGAATTGAGCTTGTAGTTGTACTTGGTAGCTCAAGGCCGTGTTCCACAATGCCATGGCTAGTCTGCAGAGGGGGTAGGAATGTGTACCCCCTGCTTGTTTATGTACCACATAACCGTGGTGTTGTCCGTCTTTATCAGCAATTGTCCTGGATGAAGGTAGTCCTTGAAGGCTGTCAGAGCATTCTGTACAGCTAGCATTTCCTTTTGATTGATATGAAGGTGCAATTTGATTTGGGCTCCATTTGCCCTGAATGCACTTCCCTGCCAGATGAGCCCTGCATGCATAGTCAGATGCATCTGTAGTTAGGGTTTGGGTGGTAGGGGGTGGTGTGAATGGCAGTCCCTTGTTTTGGTGGCAGGCCTCTGCCCACCATAGGAACTCTAGGCCCAGGCAAGGTATGATAGGAATAATTGTTTCCAGGCTGTGACAATGTTGACTCCATAAACTTGTTACGTAACGCTGAAGTTTCCTCATATGCAGTCTTGCATATGGAATTAGAAGAATGCATGAGGCCATGAACCCCAAGGCTTGCAGTATTTGCCTTGCAGATAGCAGAGTTTTTGTGGCCACCTGTTTGAAGTAAGTCACCAAATGAATTTGCTTTTCTGGCGTAAGGAAAGCCATCTGTGCAGTTGTATTCAAGCTTGCGTCCAGGAATGTAATTTTTTGAGAGGGTACCATTTGAGATTTCTTTTTGTTTATGGTGTACCCTAGACAGGTTAGAAGTCTTTTTACAAACACCAGATGTTTTAGAAGAATGACCTGGTTTTCTGCCTGAATTAGACAATCATCCAGGTATGGATATATTTGACTATTACTTTGCCTGCAAAATGCAATTACTGGAGCCAGGCACTTTGTGAATACCCTGGGCACAGTAGACAAGCCAAAGGGCAGTGCAGAGAACTGATAATGCATGCAGCCTGCTTTGAAGCGTAGGAATCTTCTGCAAGATTCCCTGATTGGGATATGCAGGTAAGCCTCTTTTAAGTCGAGAGTTGCCAACCAGGCATCCTTGGCCTAGCATAGGAAGTAATTGGTGAAGAGTCAGCATCTTGAATTTTTGAATGTCCAGAAAGGTGTTTAGAGTAGACAGGTCCAGAATTGGACGCCATGATTTGTCTTTTCTGGGTACCAGGAAAAGTTTGGAATAGAAACCTTGTCCCTTTTCCTCTTCTGGTACTGGTTGAATAGCCCCCATGTTTAAGAGGGAAAGTACCTGTTTCTGAGCCTCTGCCCACTGATTTGGGGGCAGGTCTGGCCACCCGTTTAGAGTTGGTAGCGTGTAGAAATGAAATCTGTATCTCTGAGACACTATATTTAAAACCCATTTGTCCTGGGTTATAAGTTGCCAGTTTCTTGAATGAAGAGCCAGTTTTCCCCTCAAAGGGGCGGCTAAGAGATAAGTGCTTGGTTATTTCAAAGGGAAGTCATTGAGACTGTTTACCATAGGGTGGTGCCTTGTTGTTTCCAGATTTGGAAATGGAAGCACCCCATTGCTTAGTTCTGAAAGTCCCTTGTGACTGAAACCTGGTGGTTTTGGAATGTCTGGGTTTGGCCGTAGTGGCTCTGGAAGAAGCCGGAAAGGACCAGTTCTTAGTAGGCCAATGCCTACTAAATCTAGGAGGTTGCACTTGTAAGAAATCTTTCACAGTTTGCATAGATTTAGCTTTGTCTTCCATCTTTTTTAGAACTTCTTCAGCATTATTGCCAAATAAGCGGTCCTGCTGTAAAGGAGAATCCAAAAGTTTTGCTTTAACATGATCAGGCAGAGATTGCTCCTTAAGTCAAGCATGCCTTCTAAGCACAGACCCAGAAACAGCAGCCCTACAAGAGGCCTCTAAGGAATCAAAACCACATTGCAAAGTATGTTTGCCAACTTGTTCAGCTGAATGCAATAAATCCTGCAAATCTTTATTCTCCACACAGTCAGAAATCAACATAATTTTCTGTTTAAGCAGTCCCGTGATATGCTGTTGATATTTTAGCATATGGACTTGACAGTTTAAAGCCCTGATTGCTAAGGTTGCAGAGGTATAAACCTTGTTACCCCATCTATCCAGTGCCCTGGAGTCTCTAACAGAAGGGGTTGGATTTTTAGCAGTAGAAGCCTTAATGCCCTTGGGCCCCGGAGAAATGGTTTTAGGGTCCGCAACAGGATTTTTGAAAAGGAATTTATGGGACTCAGGAACCCTGTAGTACCTGTCTGGTTTGCTAGGGGCTGGAGGCAAGGAATCAGGGGCCATACTGGATTCCGAAAACACGTCATCAATAATATCTAATACAGGAGGTATAGCCAAAGGCCTATGCTGAGAAAGAAGAAGGAAATCCCAAAGCCTCTTTTTGGATTCAGAGAAATCCTGACTCTCCCAGTGGAAATGCTCCCTTAAGGTATGTAAAGTTTCCCCAAAAGAGAAATCTTCAGGTGGACAAGCAGAGGGAATGGAATCCTCTGTATCAGAGTCCTCATAAGTAGGTATGGACAAATACAGATCATTAGAAGAGTCAGAAGAAACAAAGTCCTGTTTAGAAGATTCATAGTCAAATTTAATCCTAGGCCTCTTGGGGGGGGGGGTTGACTACCCCTGATTAGAGTAATCAAATCTTCAGCCATTTTGATAATTTGTTTTTTAGGCATAGTGGCCTGAACATGTGGCCTGGGCGTCGGTTTTTTAGACAGATCGAGATTTAGGCCTTAGCACTGAAGTTGGAGTCGGTTTAATATGCAAGTCTGTAGGTCTGAATACACCCTCAGAAGCCGGTGCCTGCTCAGCGGCTTTGGACCCATTCAAGGTAGAGACATCCACGGGTTCCATATGTGAAGCATCTCGTGGCATACCGGACTCCAAATGGGTCTCAGTAGAGGCCTGTGAATCAGAAGTAGCGGGTATCAGGGGCTATGAAAGCGCCTCACTGAGTACCGGCAAACTTGTGACTGGCTTAGGAGAAGTGTCGTCAGCAGGATTGGACCTCAACGGCCTGTCTCTGTCTTTTTCTTTGTATTTTTTCAGTATTCCGGTAGTCGGATGGCTAACTGATGTCATTTCTGGATAATTAAACCGAGAACTGAAATATTTTGAAGCAAAAATGTACCGACAACGGATAGTGTGCTGATTAAATAAAGCACAAAACCGACAGCAAGGTATGTCGTGGTCAGGGCCTAGGCAAGGAATACAGTACAAATGAAAATCCCTATGAGGTATTTGCTTCCCACAAGTAATACAATTATTAACTTTTACTGACATCGGTAAGGAGCAAGAAAAAGTTTTCCCAATGGGGTACTTAGCTTTAAGTTGAAGACTTCAGTTCTGAAACTTGAAAACGAAAATTTCAGGAGTCGGCCGACCAGCACTTGCGAACTGCTTCTGCTCCGGGCACCACGTGGCAAAAAAGACTGATGTAATGGCGTTGGCTGCATGTTTTATACCCCTGATAACCTGACGTCATGGAAGAAGGGACAGCAACCAACGCAGGACCCAAGACTTTGTTAATCAGGCCGCCTGAGTGCAACCTGCCAGCAGATTACCCAATTGTAATGACTGCAACAATGAAACACGATGAACATGCCACCTAACTGTGGTTATGAGTTGTCATTTCCCCATAGATGAAGTCAGTCTTTTGGACAGGGGAAGGATGGACTGAGGAGGGCAGGAAAGAGAGAAACAGTTGTCTGATTGATTTGTCTTTGTAGTGAAGCCTCCCAGATAATGAGTCTGTAACTTGTTTATCTTGAAATCTCATCAAAGGAAT
This sequence comes from Protopterus annectens, assembly GCF_019279795.1. NCBI lineage: Eukaryota > Metazoa > Chordata > Ceratodontiformes > Protopteridae > Protopterus > Protopterus annectens. Next base: position 619,830,858 of record NC_056750.1, on the reverse strand, counting down.
GTTTTTGGACTTGTGAGAGTGTCTAGACTTCCTGGTAGAGAAGGAGATGAATTTTGCAGGGTAGTTTCTTTGATATCTGGGTACCAAAATATTGTAATTTTGTCTGCAACCCTTCATACTTTTTCCATGTTCTTGTAAAGTTTTAAACAAGTTGGCTGTATCACAGGCAAATAAGAGGACCCTATTCAAGTGATAATCGAGTCGCTTGGCTTTGATGTCCTCAGGTAAGGACTGGGGGTAAAGCCATGAGAACCTTTGATAACAGAACCAGTGGCAGCTGCTCTGCAGGATGCTTCCACTGCATCATAGCTGTATTTGATGCTTTGTCTAGCTACCTGTGAAGCCTGGGCCACTATGGACATGGCCTATTGCTTTGTGCCTGCCTACTCCACAGAGGTCATTGTTATAGTCATTAAATATTTAGTCATTTAGGTCTGAAAGCTATAGGAAGAGGTGTGTAACTTTTTGCCCAGTCTATAGATTGCTCTACTATCTTTATCAAAGAGAGAGAAGGGCATTAGCAGCAGGTAGGAGTCTGGAAGGCTTATCCATAAAGATGTAAAAAACAGAAGGATCTGTCAAACAGTTCCTGGACAGAAAATTTAGATCTTCAGGCACTATGTAAAATATATCCATAATTTTAAGGGCTGGTGGCTGTGAGTCAGGAGCAGTGGATGTAGAAGAAAGGCATCCAGAAAGGCCTCCAGTACTGGAGGGACTGGGGCAGGTGCAGGGGTATCTACTTCTAAAAGATTATAATACCTTTTTTACACATCTCAAAATTGTTTGGATTCCCATTCAAAATTCATCATTATATTAGAAATGGTTTCTCCTAATGAAGTTTCCTCTACTGGCAAGTCACAGGAAAGCCAATTGACCTGGAGAATGAATCTGAGAAGAACAGAAAGTGTTCATCAGAATCAAACTCGGACCTATCAATCTCTGAGGATGACTCTAAATGTTTCTTCTGAGGGATAGCAGGAGCAGAGGATGCAAAAGAGTGCCATGATGGCCTTGAACAAGCCTTGAGGAAAATCCATACACTCCTTTACCTTAGACATCTAAGGATATTAAACATTTTTGGTTTTCTATTCTTTCTTTGGAGGGATGTCCACTTTAACTAGATGATGTGGCTGTGACCCCTGGCATACCTCAATAAATGACCCAGGTATCTCTTCTCTTACCAATACTATAATATAATACCTTTGGGCACTTCAGAAATTATTATGTGGGTTTTTTCTTCTCATCAGCATCAGTAAGATCAGTCATTTCGAGCATGCATACCTCAGACACCACAACAACCTTCTGCAGGGTTGCAGTAATGGGCATCTGAGAAGGCATTGGGTGTATCATGGGTTCCAAAACCTCACTGGGTATATCCAAGTCTGACTGGGCAGGCATAATGTCATGCCTAAGCCTTTTGAACTTTTTCTTTGGGATGGAAGGGTTAGCCATCTTAGCTTGGGTGAAGCTCTTATGGTGCTGGGTCTCCAAGTAAGTGTTTAGAGATGAAAGCCACATACAAAAGGATTTAGGTACAAAGGATTTGTAAATACAGCAATTTTTATAACTGTGATCTTCACCTAAACAGAAAAAGCACTTGGAGTAGAGATCATTGTAAGGAATCTGCCTATCACAGTTGCACTTTCCCCTTGTAGCTGACATCAAATAAAATAGCAAATCCCAAGGTTATTAAGAAAAAACAAGGAAGGTTCCCCAATGGGACACTTGTCTGAACCAGTAAAGGCCAATGATACCAACAACTACAAAGAGAACATTCCGCTGGGTGCGGGACCTGTGTTCAGACTGGTGGTGAGAGAGTCTTGAAGTTCTATGTTCATACATCTACTTATGTGCCCTTACACTGGCAACCATAGGTTAAATGTTGGATGCTGCAATCTAATAAAATAGCAAACACCAAGGTTATTAAGGTTATTATTATTAAAATAAGGAAAGTTCTCCAATGGGGCCTTGTCTGAACCATTAAAGGCCAATGATACCAACAACTACAAGTAGAATATCCCATTGGGTGCGGGACCGGTGTTCGGACAGGTGGCCAGAGAGTATTGAGATTTTATGCTCATACATCTGCTTATGTGCCCTTACATCAGCAGGCTTAGGTCAAACGTCAGATGTAAGGCTGTATGAAAGGTTTTGACTTAGGTACCCTGACCAGATGTCCAGTTTATTTGGCAAGATACCCCAACAGTTTGAAATATTGCAACAGTGATCTAAGGAAGACCATTAGGTATGTATCACAGTGAATACCATGCCTATGGAACTATTTTCCACTCCACATAAAGTACAGTACACCTCTTACTCTATTCAAACGTACTTTGGATGAATGTATGGGCAACTACAACTTCACTCCCAGTTTACCAACACTGGACATCATGGATAGTGTAAACATTACATCATAGTGAAATCTAGGTTACATTGACATTTAAATTACACTGTCAATTAAAAACAATCAGTATACTTTCCCAACCACAGTCCAATACAATGTCTGAAGTACTCCTGTCAAGCACCAGTTTGTTGGTCAGCCCCCTTTAGCCTCACATTTGAACTACATTCCAAGATATCTAAACTAAATTCTAGCTGAGGGTAGTTGTTTTCTCATCACCTGGAGACAGTACTGTACTTTGATTGGGTGGAAGGAGCTATGGCTTCTGATTTGCAGGTACTGATTTTCATTGCAGCAACTTCTCACTCAGCAGTGACTCACTCCTGTCCATCACAACCACTTATGTATAAAAAGACATCATCATCTGCAAACAAAGGCTGAATCATTACATTCCCAAAACAGATATTTTCCAGGTATTGGCTGTGCCTTTTTTCCAGTCTATGGAAAACCACAACAGCAGAAAACAGATTATGTTCCCTTGGTGTTGTCGTGCACCTCCCTTCGACATATTTAATTTAACTCTGAGAATACAAACACAAATCCCACTCCTCAAAAACAAGGACTGGATGGTCCACAACAGCATCCATGTCACCCCTCATTTTCCTTCTCTAAGTCTGCATGATGACAGTTTTAGCAAACTTGCATGAACTCTGCTCTGTTAATAATGCTTATATATTTTATCAATTGTCTATGGGATTATCTTCCTTCTGTGATTAATTTGTTTCTGAATTTGTTCTGTTTTATTTATTTATTTATTTTTTGTGAATTTCGCTGTGCCTTCAAATAGTCTACTGTGGTAAGTGTACTACACAAGTAACTAAACAAACTAAATCAACTTTCCATTATGTCTGCAAGGACAAAGAGCTGTGACACTGTTTCATGGTCTGGAAAGAAACTGCACTGTTGCTGAATCAGAGGCTCAACTACTGGACAGTCTACTTTCCAGCACCCTGGAAAATGCCCTCCCAGGGAGGCTGAGGCATGAGATACAACACAATTCTGTTGCTCCTTTTTGAAAAGGTGAACACTCTCCCAGTTTGCCAGCCCAGAAGTACTGTCCCAAACATACACAGAGAATTTTAAAGGCATGTTAACCACAAAGCACCAAAAATGTCCAACAGCTTCAGTATTTCTGGATGAATTTCATCCACTCATGCAGCCTTCCCACAGTAGAAGTGCTTAATCAATGTAGTGACCTCATTTACCAGAAGTGATCCGTTTCCACAATATGCTTCTGGCACTGTCTCTGTTGAGCAAGGCCTGTCCACACAGTTCCTAAAAGTCTTCTTTCCACCTCCTAAGAATGTCTCCAGCCTAAACAAAATCCAACTTCTATAAACTAAACTGTAGGATAGTTTGCCATAACCTCTTTAAGGCCATCCCTGATTCATTTTCTGTGGCCTTGTTAAACTTCCCAACTCCAAGCCTTCACTCCAGTGGCTGCTGTACCCCTTGCCTTCCTGGCTTGTCTGTACCTATTAGTCAGATCCAGGGAGTCATATTAACATTACCCAAAGGCCCCTTTCTTCAAATGGGTCTTGGGGTACTACCGTAACAAGCATTAGCCATATTTTGGCAATAGCTCTTTTCTGCAAACTCAACTACTGAGGTCTTGAACAGGGACCATTCAGACTCCTTGACCTTGACCTCCCCAAGGATATAGTACAAGACCATCTGGAAGTAAGAGGCATTATATAGGCATTCCCAAGATAGCATTACTACAAATCTTGACTTCCAGGATCTGATGCTCAGATAATAACCCAGCCATCTGACTCAATTCACCACCAAATGCTGATTGGTTGACATCCTAACATCTCTCTAGATTTGATAATCTAAAATGTACATTATTGGGTCTGATGGCATAATTACAAAATTGCACACTGATCTTTGCCCTAAGGTGGTGTTGTACTAGGTACACTTATATTCTTGTGTTAAGACTTGGTATTTGTTATCGACAAAATATATCAAGTACAGAAGTCCAGTGGCATTTCATCATTCTTGTTTATATCACGCAATCTATTCTTCCCAACCATTTTTTCTCTAGGTAACTTCCTCATTCCCCACATTATTGCTGAAGTCCACCATCAGAACTACAGAATCCATAGATAATATCCTGTCAAGCATTTCACCCATGGTCTGTAAAAAGACTAAATACACTGAACAGTTCTTATGTGGATAGGCACAAGCAACATACAGAATCTTCCTTTCTGCATCTTCTAGTCACAGTAAAACAACCCTGCCACATGCTAGCAAAAAGTTCAACTGAAAGGCACCCAGGCAAGAGATGTTGAGTATCCCCACCAAGCTAGGGCCTCTCCTGAGGGTCAGTACCAGAGTAGAAGAATAATCACCCCAGTTTGAGAAGCCTCATTCCAAAACCAATGTTTTATGTAGAATTAAGACCAAAAAACCTAGCTGGTACCTTTCAGTCTCCCAAACAAGCATCACATCCTTCCCAGCAGTGAAATAACACAGAGCTGTTGTCAGTTTATTTTGTACCTAATGCAGCCCCCGATCTGACACTCCTCAACTTTTAAGTTGGAAAAGGTCATTGAGGTGCACAAAACGTGTTCTTTCCAAGTTGAGGAAAAAAAAAAGTTCTTCTTTGTAAACTGTAGTAAATGACTTACAAGCAGCTTGCTACAGTCTAAATATGACAAGCAGAGAGAAGAGGCATTTCAGGCCTTACTGAAAATGCAGGACTGACATTAATTTTTGAATGCAGGTACTGTACTCTATCACACGTGCAATGCAAAACACTTTAGCCCTAACTGGAAATGCAGTATCTGCATTCATTTCTGAATGCTGGTACTGCACCTACCAATTGATCAGCATCTGCCAATCACAGCCCTGGCACCTTGCTCCCAAGATGGCTGCCCTTTTTTGTCTCACCCTAGCTATACCTCTAAGATAACATTCCATGTTCCAAGAGTCAGTTTCCCCTAACAGCATCTAGCCAGTCTTAATCCAGTCTGCTCATGCTTACTACTTGTTTAGGCATTGTATCTGACCTCCAACCTTCACCTTGTGGATAATGAGCCTCATGGTAGCACCACACAGCTTTTTTGGATGTCACTTGCTTATCACTGAATACCACCCCCTGGCCTGGTACCAGGGGTTTGTCCAGATACATATTCCTCTGAAGTTCTCAGGTTCTTTAGCTGAACTACTACAGAGCAATCTTTGTGAGGCCTCTCCTCTCAGACCAGTTTAACAAGGGTGAACCTATCAGGAGCACAAGGCTCCAGACAACATAGCTGTAAAGATCTCAAAGAGCACATAAACTCCCACCACTATGACAAGGCTATGATTCCAGGAGGGGTCGTGAAAGGTGTACCTTTTTTAATAGCATGCTAATATAAAACACTTGCTTTAAAACACCACTGTGCATGCAAGAACATAATGACAATAACAAACAGTGATACTTTTCAGATGTCTTGGGAATAATTGGTACTGTACAGAAACTAGATGAAGACAAGCACAGGCAAATATTTAGAAAACTACCACAGCAAAACATCAGAACCCGTAAGGTTGGAAATACCTTTATTAACTACATCTCCTGCTGCTCCTTACTGAAAGTGTTAGGCCCGATCCTGCGAGTGCTGACTGTAATGTGCAGCTACATATACCAACTAAACAGCAAATTGCAGAACTCACTGTTACACCTACAAATCATTTCTTTTGTTCATATTATGCTAATTCTGAGATTGCTACACTTGGTAGAAGGAGAAATACTCTGAGATGCTGCTGTTTCTGAAATTAATTTATATTTTCTGTAACTGCAATTAAATTTTTGCTATTTAAAGAATTGCATCCAATGTTTTTAACCTTTCAGTGAGCACCCACCTCTTTCTCTTCACCTTGTAATTATACTTTACAATTTCATTCTTTTTGTAGGTAAGTTAACAATTACAATAAAATATGGTTGTCGATACACTGACAAAAACAGCAGACAGACAGCGGAGACTAGACCCTAATTGCAGACCATTATTCCAGCTTTAATAACATTACCCTCTAAGAGTTAATATCACATGGACAGAAATAACATTGTGAATATGAAAGCAAATTCAGACCAAGAAGCTCTACATTACTGAGGAACTAACAGCTGTGTTAAATGACCAGATATATCCATGCACAGGACTCAGTTATATGTGCACACCTTTCTCAGGTGTTATATGAGCACACCTCTCTCTAAGGTGAAGGCATGGATTTGAAGTTTACTTTTGGGAACTGTCCATCCCACCAACACAAGAATGAACCAGTGAAACATGAAAGCTGGTAACAGCCCCTCTGTTGTTTGTAAGTGTCCCAGAAGTGATGAGTAAGAATGAATCATTACTCGTCTAATTATTAATCAGATTAAGTTTGTTTCGGAGATTTATTGCACTGCTGTAATCTTGAAGGGCCACATGTGTCTAGTTTTGGAAGACAATGCTCTTTCTGAATTAAAAGAAGCTCTTTTAAGTTATATAAGTGCCAGGAGCTATTAGGCTGTCAGCCTTGGGCAAGATAGACACGTACCTGATATGGTAGCCTGCACTGAGAGAAACTGGGGAAGCTTAATGAGAAAAAAGAAGACTGAAATTGTGTGTGTTTGTGTGTGTGTGTGTATGTGTGTGTGTGTGTGTGTGTGTGTGTGTGTGTGTGTGTGTGTGTGTGTGTGTGTGTGTGTGCGTGTGCGTGCATGCATGTGTGTGTGTGTGTGTGTGTGTGTGTGTGTGTGTGTGTGTGTGTGTGTGTTGCAGTCCCAACAAGGAGTGCTGTGGAATCTTAACTAAAACCTCTTTTTGCTGAACTTGGCTACCAGTTGTACACTCATTCTTCTTCCATTAAAGCCACTAAAGTGGTATAACCTTACAAATCTGAGCTGTCCTCCCAAAGGAGCTGGGGGTGCAAACCACTAAATTCTTATTCAAGAAGAATAGAGGAAAACTGAAATACACTGTGATACAAGCCTGGAAATCTGAAAGAGAAATATTTTTTTACAGTACTAGAGAGTAGATTTACTGTACTAGTGTTGTTTTAATTGTGTTTCCTAGTTTCATATCTTATAAAATTCTTTATTTCTCTTGCTTTTATTGTATTTATCTCTGTAGATAATGTAGCAATCATTTACAAAACATTTCAAAATGTATAATATTTAACTCTTACATGTTCCTTGCAGCTGCTGTGTGACATAACACTTCAGTATCAAGGTAACCACTATAACACAAATTCAAAGTGCTATGTTGGTAATGATAGGCAAGCATTTTCAAAATGCTTCTGTGCACATAATAAGTTTTTTAGGTGTATGCATGCACAAATGTTATTAAAAACGTAGACAAAATGTGAGATATGGGTCAAAACAGAAGACTTTTTCTGGTCTTGGTATATGGTAATCTGAGTGCGAGGCACACAAATTACTGCACAAATAAAGTGGCTATCTGCATTTTAATACACATTAATGTTTAAATTAAGTAGTTTAAATTCTTTTCAATTTGTATTTTAATGTAAGGCTCTGTGTTCTTTTGCCAAAGATGAAAACATGGTTTAGAAATAACAAAGCATTTACTTAATAAACTCATCATATTATATCAGTAGAAATGGGGTGATACAGTGATGCAGAGGTTAGCACAGCTTCTTCATGGTATATTGACCCTTGGTTCACTTTTCTGGTGGTCTCCTCTATGTGGAATTTACATGCTTCCCCACATTTATGCAGATTTCTTCCAGAATCCCTGCTTTCTTGTTATACTTTAAACACATGCTGGCAGTTTGGTGATGCTGAAGTATCAACAGCTATAGAAGCAGGACTGCAACAACTCCTGTGGCCAAACAACATATACCCACTATTCAGAGTTCAAAACGAGGCAATGATGCAGAGTATGATATCCTGCCTTAGCTCTCAGAATTAATTTTCTCAAAGTGTAGGTCCAGTTTCTTCTTAAAATATTCTACATATGAAGAGCTTCGTAAATCTCTGCCTACATTTTTCCAGTTAAATGCCACCCTTTCAGGAAAATCTGGTTAGGGATTTATTGTTGTTGCATATGCAACATCTTAATTTGATGGGTTCCCTATTCTGAATTGTATTTAGCCAATAGAGTTTGCAAAACTTACCAGAAGAGGCTTTGCAGACATTAATAATACCCCCCTTAACCTCCTATATTTCATGGAAAATAACCTGCATGTTGACAGTTAGACAGCCCTTGTATGTCTTCTAGTCTCCTAATAAAGGTGCATTGTACTGTTTCCATCTATCTGATAAGCACTTCATGTTAGGGGACCAGATAATGTCACAGTAGCCCAGTTTTAGTCTCACAAGGCTAGATAAACCCTTAAAAGACTTCTGTCTTGCTAGATTTAAAGAATCTAAACATGCAGCCTACTGGTTTGCAGACTGATGTGTAAATACTGTTAAGGTGAGATTTAAATGACCACTTATGCTGCACACTGATGCCTAAGTATGTATAATCTTTAGACTACATTATCCTGGATGTTACGTAAGGTATTTGATTTGGCCTTCCCAACTGTCATGACCTTATATTTGCTACTGTTCAGGCTCTGGTTACTAGAAAATGCCTATCAGCTCAATCTACAAAACCCATATGTGACATCATTTTCATTTGCTATGATGCAGTCCATTTTAATGTTATGAACCTAGGCTGAATAAAAGGTGTGGTTGTCTTCAAAGGAGTCACAATATTGAAAAAAAAAGTGGTCTCAAGGTGGATCCCTGACTGATTGCCTGTCTGAGTTCAAACCAGTTGGGGCAATAGTCATTATACTCAGTGTAGCCCTCCTTACATCATTTGTGGTTCGTGAGCTAACGAGAGATCCATTCCATTGATTTATCAGGGAAACCTATGCAGAGAAATTCAGTAGTTAATTGTCTGTGATTAACACAACTGAAGGCGTTTGATATATCAGCATATATGAATCTGTCATTTGTTTCAACAGTAAGTAAAATATTATCAATGAAAAGCAAATTACAACTAACAAGGGATCTAATATCTTAAAAAGAGTGCCAATATGTTAATGTAGTTTAAGATGTGAAGTTTGTTGCAAAGTACACCTAAAATTATATGCTCCATGGTATTTCAAGTGTTGGAGAATAAGCTGATCAGGTAATAAGTGCTGGTGTCCCATGTTCCTTGCTCTTGCAAATGGGCATGATGACTGCTTTCTTCTAGACTGTTTGTGTCTCTCTCCTACTGTAAGATATGTTAAACAGGGAAGGAAATAGGAACAGAGGCTGAAAATACGGTAACATATTCCTAACCTTTAAATCCAATCTTAAAATGGGTACACTGCGATTCCTTTAGGATGTTATTTTTGTGAAAACAAAGGCCTTCATTATCTTTAGTGGAGGATACAATTTTTACATAATGTATGAAGAGTGTTTAAATGCTGTTATTGTCTATGATTTTGACACCATTACTCACAAAAAAGGGGGATCTTTGTTCTTTTTCTCTTGTACATCTTATGTATTTAAATGGGTTTAGTGTGTTTCCCTGTATGGCCGATACAGACTGTTTAGAAAGGAAGCCTGTTTTACTGAATTGCTGGTTCATTGCAGGATGCCATCATTTGCTTTGGGGGATCACAACACAGTGGGCATGTGATTTCACCTTTTTACAAGTGTTTTATGATCTCTGAGTCGGTATATATAACTAGCAGGTGGTGTGAGAGGCTAAGGAACGGGGGGGGGGGGGGCTTGTCCACTAAAACTTTTTTTTTAATTTATTGAGTGTCAACAATTTGTGGCCCATGTACTGTATGCAGATGTAGTGTGTCAGTGATGTGCAACACACTGAATTGAAAAACAAGCACTGCAGTACTTAAAAATGAACTCTGAACATCAAAAAAGACTGCAAATTGAAGATATCAATTACTTCCTTTATTAAACAACATGTTTAGCACTTTTGTCCCTTAATTACACAAGACTTCTTCAGAAAAAATTTACTTAGCTTACAAAGCTACTTAAATATAACCATAACATTAATATAATAATGAAAATTGTAAGCAAAGCACCAAACGAAGCAAATGCCCTGCTGCAAGTATAAATTAAACGAATTATCAGCTCACAGATAACTAGCAGCAGAAGGCAACCAATCTTCCTGTAAAAATCCAGTCTCAGAAACAAATATATTTGTAAAAAATAGTACTTTAATCCACACGAGGTAAGCGCTTTCACATAAGCTTCTTCAGACCATATAATTCCTTAAAGTTTCAATCAGTAACTTAAATAGTAACAGTTGAGATTCAAATCTCAATTGCTTAAGCCTATTAAAGAGACATCATTACTTTTTCTTAAAGGGCTCTTGTAGTTCACATAATAAGCAGCATTAACCCCCGCTTTTCTGATTTAAAAAACATATTATTACCAAATATTATTTATAAAAGTAATATATACTTCATAAAAACTATATTATAAAAAGTTTATTACTAAATAAAATATATATATTTTAACTACTAAAATTATATTATATTAGTTTAACTGAAGTTGAATATATATGTTGTTCTATACAACTATAACACAACATATTAAACATTCCAATTGAATATATCCATCATTACTTAATATAAATCATACCATAAAGTAAATAATGAATAATGACATTTATTATTTTACAATACTTTGTTTAGCTTTCAGTAATGGTTTTAAAGATGCTTTTTCATTAAGCCCAGAACCTCGATCTGCTCTTAAACGAAGTATCCACTGGGCTTCCTTATTCTCTGTTGCATTTCTAACGTTACCTTCCCTAATGGTAGGATGAAAAATACCTATAGCCATAAATTTAAAATAATGATCTCTTCCTTTGTGTTGTACATGTTTAGCTAGTGCATTTTTATCATAATTAATCCTAATAACATATAAATGCTCCCTTATTCTATTTCTAAACTGCCTATCAGTTTTGCCAACATAAAATGATTGGCAAACTTGGCAGACTGCAAGATATACCACATGCATCGTGCTGCATTCTGCTGAAACTATAAATTGATAAAGCTTGCCACATATAGTTTTTATGAAGTATATATTACTTTTATAAATAATATTTGGTAATAATATGTTTTTAAAATCAGAAAAGCGGGGGTTAATGCTGCTGAGAAAGTCAGGGAAGAGAATTTGATAGAAGTAAAGAAATAAATGAAGAAGGGAGAATGTTGTTGTGTCTTTCGGCTTTTCCCAGTTAGGGGTCACCACAACGGAACTCCGGTCTGCTAATGATTGGCGGTCGATTTTTACGTGCCGAGTTGCCAGCCCTGACGCACAACCTTCAACGAAGGTACGCCCATTCATGCATGTCTCCACAAAGAAGACGCTCTAGCTGAGAATCGAACAGGACAACGTCTTACTGTGAGGCGACAACACTACCGCAGCACCACCACCGCAGTCAGTCTATAGAGAAATTAAAGGTTAAGAGTGTAATACAAACAGGAGTTGCAAATACGAAGTGAGGGAAAAACAGGCTAATGGTATATTTAGAGAGAAAGTCAGGGAAGAGAATTTGATAGAAGTAAAGAAATAAATGAAGAAGGGAGAATAAGGAGTTATAATAAATGAACAGGTACTTGTTCACATTTATGGATATAGTTTATCCTGGTTTTGAGCAAGAATAGAGCCAGATTTTAAATAAAAAAATCTTTCAGAGTGGTTTTGAAAGATGGGAGGGAGGTGAATGACCTGATGGACACAGGTTAAGGTGTTCCAGGCCTTAGCAACCTTGTACAAGTACAGAAGTACAGACAGTGCCCACCAGATTTGATAGGTTTGTAGACAAGAGTTTTTGGGAACTGGATCACAATGGCCAACTAGGAACATAGTTATGTACAATCGATTTTACTGCTGGACAGGCAGATGGATGTTGGATAATTTTATAGGGGGAAAAACCTGTGTATCTGTTAATTGAGAGCTAAAATGGCAGCGCCTTATGTGACAGTGGTTACTCTGGCTCCCAGTGTGCATTTTGCATTGCTATGTATTTTTTGTTGACTTACCATCCATTTGGGAGTCCATTTGTTGATCGGATTTGTTGCTGTCTGCAGTGATGGTCGGTTTTGGGCTTAGGCTGTGGATTTGCTGTGGTTTTGGTGATTGTGGCTGTTTTGGATCATTGGGATGACCAGGGGTGTTTGAGGCCTATAGCAGTTGCACCGAAAGCTTGGTCTACTAATTTGGATGTCAGAGGGATCGGTTTAGGACGTGAGATGATGTGGTTGTTGAAGATGAAGCTGCCGATGGTTTGGATGGTGGTGATGGTGAGGATTGCTGTGGTTGCTTGGTTGCCTTATCGCATTGGTCACTTTGTTAATTTGGGCCTTCAAATGGTGACAGTTAAATCTGGGTTTTGTTCAATCAGAGACCAGTCTGTGACTTGGGACATTAATGTTGCTGAAATGGAGCTAGTAACAGTGTGGATTCTGAGGATTGCTGTGGTCACTGTGATGGGTCGAGCATGTTTAATGCAGATGTGGTGCCTTCAGATGGCCTGGACTCTGTTGCTGTTGTTTACTGTTGTGCTGTTTTTGTGTATGTGTACTTGTTTATGTTTGCACATCAGCTTAGACAAATGCAATTTCGTTCAGCTGTGCACTGTTGCTGTATGGTCTGAATGACAATAAAATTTACTTTGACTTTGATGAGACAGTTCTTACCAATTTATGCTTTTTAGTGCTATACAGTGGTGGGTTCTGAAAGGGCTGAGTGCTGCAAATTTAGCAACTTTGTTATAGCATCATTCAAGTTTTAATTTTTGTGAAGCCCGGAGGTTAGTGGAGATGGGAATGTCATAAAGAAGAGTGGGGAGGAGTTAGTGGCAAGTGTAGATTTAGTGGCATCAGTGAGGAAGTTTCTGGCTCTGTGAAGCATCCCTAGTTTTTGATGAGTTTTCTTATGTAATTTTGTGTATGCAGATCAAACGCAAGATTACCATCCACTATCACCAGTAATAATTTGCTATGGGAAGTGACTTCAGTGGTTGTATTATCAAGAGAGAGGACTTTAAATTTAGTTTTTTCATGAGAAAGGATATGGGGGGGGGGGGGTAGTAGTAAAATTGTTCTAAAGAAGTCCTGTGTAACTGAGGGATAAAAACATGTCATTTAATAAGGAAGTGATTGCTGTCCTCACTTTGCAGTCTTTTTGGTGTTTGATGTTGTGAAATATAATCATCTGAAAGAACTACTGTCCCTGTCTTTGATATAGCTAGGGTGTTTTCAAACCTTTGATATCTTTCACAATAAGAAACCTACCACATCTTTGTAAGAGAATATAATTAATTTTAATGTCAGTACTGGGGGTTAATTTCCAGAGTTTGTACAGGTTATTTACTTGCTAATTTATGCACATATGTATGATTAATGACTTCACTTACTTTACTAAACAACCTATGTAAAATACATTGAGATTTTCTAGTAGTTTTGAATATGACTTTTAACTTTTTTAATGCTATTAAGAATGACATCCTAGAAGAAAGTGTAGACGACAGAGAAAATATGACCTAACCTCCCTGCCACAGTGCATTGTGATATTATACCGCATGCCTTTTACCTGCTGAGCATGCAGGAAAATGTATGCTCTGCATAGCTCTGGGCATAACACTGTTCTTGCACAATGGGCACGTACTTTAAGGTTCAAATTATACAGCTTAGCCATCTGCCAAAGGTGAACCATCAAGCTTTCAGATATTAAAAGGTACAGTTCTGCCTGGATTCTGGTCATGTTTTCTGCTGCATTTATTATATTACTCATATATCAGCTTTCTGTTGAAATGCCAAAAACTGCGTGAGCTTATGAACTATAATTGTGAAAAGGAATACATTCCTATTATGTTGTCAGACGTATTTCAAACCTTTGCCTAAGTGTCATCCTTGGCACTATTTGACGAACTCCATTACTGTTACTCTGCAGCTTCTGATGAAGGAGTAGCTTTGCAGTCTTTATGGTTGGTTATGCAGTTGCTCTGCAGTGTCACCATTGGTGGCAGAAATGTGCAGCAGTAGTAGTATTACAGCTCATGATGTGTACTCCAAATATATTCACAATTACAAAGGTTTAAAGAAAATGGCTGAAGGCTTACAATTTTGGTGACTGTCAGTAATTTAGCCCAAAGCTGCAGAAAATGTATTTATCTTATAAGTTGTCCTCATGAAGTGTGTGCAGTATTCTTGTTAGTGCACAGTTCAAATCTTGGCATGTTATTTTGTACTGTGACCTTTTTTGGAAGGACACACACACACACACACACACACACACACACACACACACACACACACACACACACACACACACACACACCACACATGCACACACACAAGAAGCTGCATGTCATGTGCTATACAGGAGGACTACTGCAAACACTTCAAAGAGTCTACAAGTGTATCAACAGTATCTTTGCTTTTTCTTGAGCATTCTGATAAAGATGATGTATGTTACATCTAAAAGTCATTTCTTAAACTAACCTCCCTCTCTCTTTGGTCACTTTGAAGGTTTATAACCTGATTTTCATTGATCCTTTATTTTTAAGGTGATATGCAAACAGGTTGATATTGTTCTCAGTACCTAGTAGATGTCTAATAATAAATGATGCCACACAGCACACTGACCCCAGACCTGACTCCCACTGACCCTAACTAACCATTTATCTTTATTTTGAGACTGCCTTCATTACTACTACTTTTTGCTTCCTTATATTTATCCCCTCTATTACCCTTTTAGTCAACCTTTTTCTTCTCTAGGTCCATCATCTTGCACGTCCTATGAGGGACAGAACCAAATAATTTGTTAGTCAACGTATACGTTATTGACTGGATTCCTTTATCAAATTCTACCATAACCAAGTCATAAAACTGAATTAGAGTGGAGTAACATCATCTGTATTCCACAAACCAATTCTGGCAGTTATCCCAGAGTCTGATTTCTCCAGGAAACCAATTAGGCTTTTCTTTGGTATCTTTTCTCAAAATGTTCCCTTCTACTAGAGTCAAACTGGAGTTTCCTGGGTTAGTTGTAGATCTCTTTTATGGAACAGTATACCCACAATTGCTCTCCAGTCCTCTGAAAACTCTGCTGCTGAGTGACTGGCTGAAGAATTTCACTGGAAATGTAAATACACTCACCTAAGTTGTTTAGGATACTGGGATTGTGCTGTTTTCCCTTAACTCTGTAAGCTTCCATTATTGAATTTCTTATTCTGTGTTACAGTCTGTCAGATGTCCTCCAACTTTCTCCCAGTAAAGTTCCCAACCCGGTCATCTTGGTTCCTTTTCTTTTGTGAAGATGGAAATGAGGAATTAACTTTTTGACCTTTATCCTGTCCTCAATGTATTCTTTCCCACCTTTAACAAACTTTTGTGGGCTTGTTGGATGTCACTGAGGCATTTTTGGATGACACTGGTCATTTAAAAATAATGCTGAAAAACATTAATTGGTATCAAGTATTAAAAATTTCATATAGTTTATAGACTGTGAAGGAAAAAAAAAACAGCTACAGATCTGAATAAGAAAAATTGCTTTTGAAAGGTAGAACTCTGCCAGACCTGCATACATAATTATTGGCAATCATACATGCTTTATTAGCTTTTTAAAATGTTGCTGGCAAAAAGCTATGCATGGTGTATCATCAGAGAAGAACTGTAATATATCTATTATAATACGGTTTGATTCTCATGTACCCAGTTATGGGTTTAAGTACACTCAGAAACTGAAAGAAATAAGGCTCTGTACTCTGAGAAGAGATGGGCCTCTACAGAATAAAAAGGAAAAAAAAAAAAAAATAAAGCTAAAAAAAATCGAGGGTTAGCTACTGATTCTGACAACAGACATGCTGGGAGATTTTTTTGTTATAATTTTTCTGCCTGGCTTAATTCTCTGAGGCAAAAAATAAGCTGTTCTAAAACCAGTGATTAATGTGGTTTGTTTATTCTGACTGAAGATCATTAAGAAAAGCAAAATTATAAAGGATGGCTCAGCACAGAGAAATAGGAAGAGTTAAAATGTTATGAGTTACACAACGAGGGCAGACATTTGTACTCAGAAATATTTATGAACTTTTTGGACATTGTGCATCAGCTCTTGGAAACTATTTGATAACTTCCTGTTTTTCACTGTATGCTGTTCATAAGTTCATAGGTTGGTACTAGGCCATTGGTCCTAGGGCCTACACAAGCCTAGCCATAACAATTCCCTGGATATTTCTTCCCACAATATTTACTTCCCTGGACCCCTGTCTAGCAGGGCGACTGACGTGATCCCCGGGGTGATCTTACATATTATAATGACATGTTCAAAGATGGTGGAGTGCAAGAGATGGAGGTGTATATCTGAAAGGCTTCTTAATTTAATACTAATTTTACATTTCTCAACAGATGCGATTTAAACAATGGAACTTGCAAAAGAACTCTAGTAAGTAAACAAACGAAAATCTGTAGCTTACGAACTGATATCTGGACTGATGTCTAATACAAGTTAATGAACACTGCATTGGGAGTTAAATTAATCTTATGTTATAATAAACAGGATTATGATCTTGTACATATTATAATGACATTTTTATTTGACAACTGTGTTCAAAAGAAATCACCTTGGGAGCAAAGCCCTAGAAGCGAACTTAATCTAATACCATTCATGAACAAAAGAGTTTGCTAAGATCAGCTTCCTGATTGTGGTTTGTAGTACATGTATTAAAAATTGTCTTCTTTCAGGAAAAACACACAGAGAATTTAACCAGAAGAGGTTTTATTAGGGTTTCCCTACAGGTGATCAAATATTAGTTTGTTTTATTTGAAACTTCCTGAATATCCATCCATCCATCCTCAACCACTTTTCCCATTTTGCACTTGGGGTCGCGGTGTCACTTCAGCAGTGACAACCATCTCGAGCCAATATTTACACTGCCTGAATATAACTGGTTAGTATTACTTTTCAACACTACTTAAAAGGCTAGATATTTAGCCTAAACAACACTGCTGTTTGTGTAACACTGCTGTGCACTCAGTGATGTGCCTCCCCTTTCTTTATTGTTCTGCAACTGTGGCGTTACTATTTATACGAGTTTTGGGTTTTAGGGGGAGTTGCCCCACTTGCAAAAGCATTTATTTTGATTTCTATAGGTAGGTTTTAGTAAAAATGTGTACTTAATTATCATCATCAGTGGCATAGCAGGTAGCACACCTGCCTTTGGTGCTGAAAGACCAGATAGCTATGGGTTCTTTTACCTTTCCAGGTGATTGGATTGCCAACACAAGAGTGTAGCATAAAGGAGGTGCTGCAATCCTGAATATGTCAGCCTTTGGAAGAGACATTAAACTGATGTCCCATCTGCTTGAACTGGTGATAGCTCAGGTGGATGTAAAAGATCCCATAGCACCTACTAAAGAGAGCAGGTGAAGTTTCCTGATGCCCTGGCTGAATTTACCCTAGTAGTATAAATGTCACGTTGGATCCCCCATGAGAAGAGGTGACTACCCTAGTGGAATTAACTCAGTTAAAAAGGAAAAATAGATAAATCTGTTTTGATCAATTATTTTTATCTATTTTTCATTATTATTTTACAGGGGAAACTTGACTGCTGTGATGTGCAACTTTCATGGTTCCTCTGACAGCTAACAAACAGTAGTTTACCAGCTCCTTAGTTTATATCTGAGCTTGTCTTCCATGTCCTTCTTCTTATGACCCTCCTCTGTTCCACCTTCTTGACAAATTTTGTGTTACTAGCCTGGCTCTGTGGTGCAGCAGGGGGGCTGGACTGTGACTCAGGCGACTTGGGTATAATTAGCATCTCTGGCACTAGAAAAGTCAAGCAGGGAGAGGGAGGAGTGAATGGGTGTGGCCTCACAAGGTGAAGGTAGGGTTAGCATGCTGTAAGAGGCACACAAGGCAGCAGAATCTCATCATTTATGAACTGTCATATTACTTATTGAGAATGAAAAAACTACAAGAAAAACCTAGCCAGGCTAGAATTTTCAATGTGTGATACTGGCCTGAATGTATCCACAAAGACTTAAAAAGAAAAAGTAAAAAGTCATCAGCATTTAGAAGCCATATTGCTGAAACACTTGATGTCCTTAAGGGGGCCATTTGCATATATCTCATGGGCTTCTATTACAGGAGGTTTAAGGTATCACACAGTGTAAACTCTAGCTTGGCTAGGTTTTTCTTTCTTGTAGTTTTTTACTAATTGGTTTGTCTGTGTGACCTTTTTACTTATTGATAATAAAGCGTATAGAGGTCTACAGAGATCCAGTTATCCTATTTGATCAGGTAATTCTTAAATGCATTTTTTTTGCAAGAGGCTTCACTAGGAATTATACTACAACTCCTCCTCCTCCTCCTCCTATTATCACTAATCCTATTTGTTAACCAGGTAGGTCCACTGGACATGTAGTCACTTTTCAGAGGTGACTCAAGAGCAATGTCTGGTTAAGTGACTTGCTCAAGGTCACCCGGAGCACAAACTGAGGGCTGAGGGAATCAAACCCTGTACTTCAGGAATTGAAGCTCACAATCTTTACCCCTGCACCAAATGCCAGATAATCTATACAATGCTGTAATAAGACCAATAGCCTTACTTAGTGTGTATGTGGGAAGCCAGAATGATGCTCTGTGAAAGGAGGTGTAACTCTCAAATAATCTTGCAATGAATGGAATGCAATGCCAATAACCTTACTTACTCTCAGCATATTTATTTTTATGGGTACAAGTGTTTTTTGAGTTTATTTTTAAAATCTTCGAAGTCATACTGGCTTACGTTAAACTGGCAGCATTACAGGAGGCACTTTTTGTCAAGTGAGGACAGCTTTGTCACAGGGAGAACAGATCAATATCTGGATGTGATTGGAAGAGTATCACCGAACAGCATTTTTGCATTAATTTCAGCATGCATTAAATTATAGATTATAATGCCGTTGTGTACCACACGACTACTAAGACTTGACTTGTATCCATTCTGGTACAGAACATGCAGACATGGTTTTTAAACTTATCCCTGTGCTATACCCTGACAATCCTAAAGGTATACACACCCTTGATTGCAAGGCAGTACATTTTGCTGTTCCCATGTGTATGCAATAATCTGCTGAGTTCAGCCCTTGAAACACTGCACAGTTCTAGCAGCAGCTGGAAATGTTTGATTCTGACTCATGGTAAGCTTTAGTCATGTTCTGAAAATCATGATGATAGCACTGCAGCAGGCATGACATGCGATAGTACATATACTGCTCCCTTCGGCAATACCTAAACCTGCTCCGGATTAGGACTTCTCTTGTCCAATATTAACCATCCAGAGTAATGCTTGCAATGGAGTTATGCTGTACTATTTTAACTCTTCTCAGATCGTATTTACCATGATTGTTTTCTATTTGTATTTTTCTGTACAGCAACTGAAACTATAAGTATTTAGCCTTGCCTATCATGTGTTTATCTATAAATGCAAACTCTCTATTGTTTTGCATCTATATTTTTTGCAAATATTAAGTTTTTCATTGCACAATATCCTTTTACACCTGCATTTATGCATATTACAAAATGCTTACACATTCTATATTATTCATCTAAAGAACCCATATAAATTGCTGGTTTCTTCAAAATTCTGGCTAATGGTAAAATCAAATGTTAACATGCAAAATGAGTCATAAAATATGACAGATCATCAAGATCCTTTGAGTTTCTGGGTACTTGTGCCTTCTAGATTACTAGATTTATAAGGGGACTATGATCTAGATTTGTGCTTGGAAGTTTCTGTGATGTCCTCATGCTGGGCCAGTAATCATGGAGCCTGAATCCTCACCACTGACACTGGAGAGGGACATTCACTTGGAATACAAATGGATACACTCAGTATTTCTAGATGGAGACTTCTCTGCATCAAGCACAATTTCACTTAAGAGCATGCAGGGCACACATTCAGCCCAGGGTCTGGATGTCTCTATCTCTCCCCAGGACCCCAATAAGGCTCCGCACAAGCACTGTGAAACCAGTGTGCTTCATGTCCCTGCCCTAAGTAGCTCACATACACACTCTTTGAGATTTAATTTTCATACACACACACACACACACACACACACACACACACACACACACACACACACACACACACCTGGGAAAGGCTGGCACAGATTACTCACTCAACCAACTTTGCCCAGACTATAAGGTAGATTCACTGCCACCAGTCAGTTACTGTAAGGCTCTGAAAAGGGTATCCAATTATGCTGAGTGAGGTTAATACTAATACAAATGGTAATGTTGACCAAACAGCGAGGCTTTCAGGAATGGCCAGAGTTATCACTAAATAAATATATGCAAATACTCACAAAACTTAAATATTTTCTAAAAAGGACCAGCCACAATGATTTTTTTAAATATTTTTAATAATAATTAATAAAAGGACAAGAAAAATACTAAATATCTATTTACAGTAAACACCAGAGTTTCAGTCACAGGAATACTGAAAATAACACAGCTGGAAAGAGTTATACAGTTACAGAAAAAAAGTACTTCTAATCTCATTGTATTTTCCTGACAAATCTAAAGAGAATTACTGTTCCCCAGTTAAGTTACTTACTACTGCAAGGCAAGAAAATGTGGGTGAGTGGTCTTTGTTGTCAGATCCAACACAGATTGCATAATGCTGACAGCAAACTCCTACTAATATCTAAATATTAATTTTTGTCTTACAGAATGACATCACATACATCTGGTCATCTGACTCTGTTTTCCGTGCTACCACCAGCACTAGAAGCTGATGTAATTTTAGCACCTATGTGTTACCATACACACAGATAGAGCATTGCTCAGATCTCCTGGAAGCCTTAAAACCATAAAACACTTCTACTCTTCCTACAGGAGCCACAACCTATTCTCTAGAACAGACATTGTGTCTCTGGCGCCATTCAAAACTGTGGGATAAACATCTTTATGGCTTAACCCATAATGTACTTTAATTTCAAGAGTATTTTGCAAAGACAGGTGGATTAAGATTAACCTCTTCACTTCCAATGTATGGTGTTACAATGTATACATGTAATTCAGTTACAATAATACATGCACATTTCTTTTCCTTCCAGCAGGGTGCACTGTTGATAAATTTTAACAAAAGCAAACTTCACAAATACATTTTAAGCACAAGCATCTGTACAAATCAGTTTGATATACAATTGACATATAATTACTTATACAAAATTCCAGCTTGCTGTGCTGGCATATGGTACAAATCCACTGCCCTATTTCTTCTGGCATGGCTGGCAGTACCTCCTATCATCACAGTCCCTATCACAAATTATGTGCTTTTTCTGACTATTGTCAATGATCTGCAAAATATGTAGTAAGCTAAAGCATCAGTTGTCAATCTACTGGACACAAATGCATCAAAATGAGTAAACACTTGATCCAACCAAATTATCTTCTTGGTTGCTATAAGAGCTTATTTGTAGCTCAGTTTCCACTTCCAGACAAACCCATTCTGCAATAATGCATTCTGGGGATATAGAATTTGTTACAATTTTGGGTAAAATCTTGCAATGCAATTTTAGTAAGCCTACATATAACCTCAGCTACAGCACATACAAAATCTTATGTTCATGGCATTTGTCTTCTCTTGTGACGTATGCTATCCATTTTTGTTAATCAGATACCCATAGAAGAAATTTTCTCTTTCAAAAACTCATATTTGTCTATATTTTTCTATCATGGGAATATCATTGAGGTAGCACTTAGTATTAGATATTCTCTGAAGTACTTGGACCTTTGTCTTTTGCTAGATGGTTATCAAAGACATCATGATAAAGAAAAGATGGATTTACAGGAGCAATTCTTTATGTGTATTAATAGTCACATATTTCTTGGAAGATATTTTCCATATTCATCAGCAGCAAAGTTTGTCATAAGTCAATCTTATGTTATAACAGCCTTTATTAAGGCAAATAGAATAACATTATAACAGTACACAATAATAATGCATGTAGCCAGATTGCAGCAATACAAAATATATAAATATATAAAAGCTAAAAAATACAGTAAATCTAATTTGTACAACTTTTAGAATAAAAACCTGAAAACAAAGATGACGTATAGCTTATCAATAATATGTCTACACACCATTATCCCAACAATATAACAAAATACTTCAGTGTGATTATTTGTAGTACTATCTGATGCCCATGACCCTTTTAAACTTTCAGTGTATGAATGTAAGTCTCTGGTCAGATGTAAAGGAGTGACAATCTAGTACCATCTGGACCCATCTCTAAACCTCAGTGGGGTAGTTCTTTTGTGAAGCAGGTCAGTCTTTGTAAAATGGGTCTATTGCTAGTAATGTGTAAATAGCTTTCATCTGTAGTAATAGATATTGTATGTTACACAGCAAATAACAGAAGAGTAACTAGGATAGAGTGAAGTGCAAGGTCACAGGAAGGGGGATCAGCAGTTCCATTTTTTCATGAAAAAATGAGGGCAAGCAGTAAAGGAAGATGGCATTAGGACCTGGTGCTTCTTCTTAGGAGGGAAGGAGCGCCAGATTGGACAATGTACTTTTTTTATTTTTTTTTTATGCTCTCACGTAGGACATGAGGGTGTAAAGCATTAGGACGTTATGGCAGATTAAGCTGGGAGCTGATAAGTTTCCAGAACTTTATGACATGGTTAATATCAAATATTTTTTGAGGGCTAAAAGGCTATATATTAGGAAATAGGATATATATTTATTGATTAATTGTATAGTTATATAGCTATATATTTAAATATAAATATGAATAATAGGTTTTTAATTGAATGTTAATTAGATTGATTATTTGATGTAGTTCTTGATTGGTTAATTTTTGTATTTAAACTTAGTGGTTTGTCAGTGTTGGTATTCTGATGAAGTCTGTTTTTAGTCGGTTTTAGATGAAAGCTTTGATTAAAGTTTAGTATGTTAAACCAGTGTTGTTCTCTCTTGTTGTTCGGCTTTGGTCTGTGTGACTTTCTGTTTTTTATGCTGCTTTTTCACCAGTCAGTGGTGTGAGTTTTTTGGTTTTATTTTATTCTTGTACATCAGTAATCACTCTGTATGCTTGTTTAAGACAATGATCACATCGTTGGCAGTGCATTTAAATAGTTAGTATACATCAATAACAAGTTGTGATGGAATGGACTTGCTTGCCCAAAAAAAATATTCAACCGGTTTGTTTTGTTCATTGCTAATTATATACACCAATGCTGAGATTGCACAACAGTGGGGAAGGAGCAAAATCCCATTCCCCATTGTGTAGCGATTCCCCCAAAGCAAGTGGCAGTATTTAAAAAAAAAAAATGGCATTTCAAAAAAAAAAAAAAAAAAAGGCAGGCTTACAGAAAGTTTGAGGTAATGTGTGTTCAGCAAACCACGCTTTACTCATGTGTGTGTGTGTGTGTGTGTATATATATATATATATATATATATATATATATATATATATATATATATATATATATATATATATATACACACACACACACACACACACATATATACATATATATATATATATATATATATATATATATATATATATAATCTCTGTTAACCGGGTTAGTCCCATTAGGGTAGCAGAGACCCAAGGTGGTATTTATATTATTGGGGGAATTTTGACCAGGGCATCAATGAGCTTATTGTGCTCCTTTCAATAGGTGCCGTTGGATCTTTTACATCCACCTGGGCTACCATCAACTCAAGCAGATGGGGCCTTGATTTAATGTCTCATCTGATGTATACAAAATATATGTGTGTGTGTGTGCACACGTGCACCCACACACACACACACACACACATATACATATATATATATATATATATATATATATATATATATATATGTGTGTGTGTGTGTGTATATATAAATATATATATATATATAT
>NC_056750.1:619784104-619801604 GCF_019279795.1 Protopterus annectens | reverse complement strand
TATTTTATAAGTTCAGTTTTTAAATGCATACACACACACACACACACACACACACACACACACGTCTATCTCTCTCCCTCTCAGTATACATATATATATATATATATATATATATATACATACACACACACACACGTATACTCACATTATATACAAAAATACATACACACACCACATATGTGTATATATAGGCAGAGAGAGAGAAAAGTACACACTACAAAATGGAAATATATTACAGTAACCATTGTAAGTTACCTGCTTTACAGAATGCAAAAAATGGGGAGTGAGACACCTATTACTGTCCCATGCTGTATAAAATGAGACACATTAGTTTTTAAACAGTGTACGTCGAAAGCTGGGGAAACTTGAGGAAATTGTTTGAAACATTTGATGACTGGTACAAAAAACACCTGAAGTTGGGATGTGATACTATTTAGACAATATCAGAAAAAATCTTGTTATGAGGGACGTAGTGAGCCTTACTCTCACCATGTTTATGCATTTAGTACAGGCCAATAAATTACTTGTATTTTTTATGATGCTTGTCTGAAAGGTTGCTTTTTATTTTTTGTTGTGGTACATGCATTCAGTTAATTTAAATTGTACTGTATTTTTACTTTTTAAAAAATCATTTACATATACATACAAATTCCTTTAAAGTACAATTTGTGCCTTGCCTACATTATGCATCTCAAATGTTTTTTTTAGAAATATGACTCAGGTTTTGACTGTTTTACAAACATGAATCGGTACAAGAGAATAAGTAATGGATAACTGTGAATAACTGACAGAGAAATAACAGAAAGGTCTAATGCAACACACACTTATAAATCTTAAGTGCAGCATTCTTACTTATCATAGGTTTATGTAATACATTTAACCAGGGTTCTGTGAGACGACAACTCAGTAATGTAAAGTGGGGAAAAAAGATAAGGATCAGGAGTATTCATTCACTGTTCTAAGTAACGAACGATTTTTGTCATAATGTATGTGTGTGTGGAGATATACATGCATACATACATATATATATATATATATATATATATATACACACACACACACACACACACACACACACACACACACACACACACACACACACACACACACACACACACACGTGTGTGTGTGTGTGTGTGCACATGCACATGTTTGTGTTTGCTTATACATCTATATATTATGTATAGTTTTAAATGTGAGTACAGGGTATACTTCTATTTTGCTGTGGCATCTTCAACTATGCAGCTTTTCATCATTTATGTTTTTAAAATTTTGGTTTGTCTTATCACAGGTGGATTATGTGAGCTTTTAATGTTTTCGTTTTTTTTTTTTTAACTTTTCTCTGTTGCAGTGTGATAATGGAATTGGTATATATAACTTTGTGTGTGTGTGTGGGGGGGGGGGCAGGGTTTAAACCCCTTAAGTTGGGGTACAGTATTTGTTGTGATTTATGTGTTTTGAGTTTTTCTTTCTGATCTTGAAAAGTTGAAGTGTGACTCATTTTTCTGTATCTCAACTGAATGTAGATAAATCAATTAATGAATAACTTACAAAGGCAAATCCACTGCTAGCATTTTACATCCTTATTAACTCATTGGTTAACTTCCGTGTTATAAATGATTACAATAGGATATATAATAACTACCAAATCAACAACTACACCTTCCTTTCTCTCTCTCAAAAAAAATCTCCTCTGTTTTGAGCCCTGCTCCTATCTTTGAGCTCACTTGTCACACATTCCAACTCAAACAGTCTGACCAACACTACAGGCTACTACTGACAGTAACCATTCATTGCCAGGGCACTGTATCTAATCCCAAACAACAAATTATTTTCTCCATTTCATGGCACATGGGATTGAAGATACATTGCACAGCAGCTATGACATTAGGGTTGTAAAGGTGGAGATTTGAGTTTGAATCCCATCAAGGTCTCACTTGGAGAAGGAATACATCTGATAAGTTCAGTGAGGCTTTTTGGCAAACAATAAGCTAACTGATAAATTAGAAGTAGCTACATTATTCAGTGCCGCTTTAAACATAGTACAAAGGAAGACACAGAAGGCACTGTACATGGTGTCAGAGCTTTCAGCAGAAAAAAAACACTTTGACAATAAATAAAAAATAAAAGTGTTACACAGCCAAATAATGCTTCAACGTACTTATATTAGTTAACAAATAATATAATTTTAAAGTCTTGTATTAGCTGCATCAGTTTATTCATGCAACAGATAAGCCTTTTTTATTTTGACTGCTTCCAAATGTACTTTTGCTTGCTAAGGGTTGGTTTATTTTATGTTTTTTTTATCAAAAAACAGAACAGAATATTATAATATATAAGAAAAGCTTTACAGCAATAATTACAAAGATGCAACAAAACTTGCAAGATAAATATACATTTTACAATTTTACAAGATTACACTTCAAGGTTGTGTCATGGTGGAAATGCTCTTGGGGTAATGATAGTCAGGTCAGGGGAGGTTGGGGGAGGTGGAGTTAAGATGTGTTAGTGGTTGAGGGAGAGTAAGGCTCAAGTTTGAGAGGCCTTTATGTGATGTGGCTTGCACTGTGGGAAGTACAGTTTGATTTAGTATGGAGGAGTTTTTTTAAGTTCTGCTCTGAAGGTGGAGAAGGCAGAAGGTTGAATATTTAAGGGATGCTTGTGAAAATAATGGGAAATTACTGTTCTGGCAAATCTTCCAAAATAATTACAGTATTCATATATGCTTGTGCACATATAGCAAGGTGTGTGTGTAAATTTGTAAAGTTTAGACAGAATGCAAAAAAAATCTAGCATATTATTAATAAAAATAGTTTGAACAAGCTCTAGTAGAAAAGTGGCAGAAAATTGGTTGGATTTTAAAGACTATATAGAAAATAAACACGTGACCATAAAATATTATCACTACAGCTGACCATTGCAGTGAAGTCCTTCTAACATGAAAAAAGGTCTCAATTCAATTCTTAAATTGAGAACATTACACTACACCTTTTATACCCTCTGAAAATATCCATTTCCATCACAAAATAGAGCAGTAGCTTTTTATATGAAGCCAGTATAGTCTGACAAAATCACAAAATCTTTTAAAATAGTGACCTGCCACTTAAAAAAGGAAAACTATAGTTACTGAAGGGAGACATTATTTTGTACTGAAATAACTGAAATCAGATGGCAGTAAATGTGGCACATCCATAGTTCCTTAACTGCCCCTTCTTGCTAGTACTTCAGTCTCCTTGTCACCATTGAAGGTGTTAGCCAGTCATCAAATTGATGGTGGCAGAGCCAATCCTATTAGTATGCAGCAAGACTTGTACCATGATGTGAAATAGGGGGAGGGAGATTGTGCACCTCTACAGCAAAAATAAGTGGAAAAGGGTGCCTTAATCTGTGCTGATTTGTCTGGCATTGCTTGTGTTTGCTTTACTATGGCACAGTAAATTGCCAATCTTTAGAAATAACTGTGGAATTATAATTTTATTTAAAAATCAACATACAAAACAAAGAATCACACAGACCACTATCACAGAATTTCATTGGATGCAGACAAATCGCTTATATTTTTTTTCTCTTGTACATAAGCATTTTGACTGGGGCTGATATTTTGATAAAATGCAATGCTATGCACTCCTGTTTGATCAGGCACACAATTCAATCATTAGTGTAAAAAGTGCCACGACGTCAGCTGCAGTTTTATTTGGTAAGAGTTAACTTGCTGTTTTAAATAATGTACTCCAAAAAAGTAAAGACTGAGCAATGTATGTATGCGAGCACGCACACACAAATCAATACATTTACAAACATGGCATATGATTTTCAAAAAAGAAGAACTCAGAATGTATGGACTACTAACTCAATCTTAAGATAGATTTACAAGAGATGTGATATGTATGACTTAGACAATGGGCTATCTGCTAAATAGTTTTATATTTGCACGTTTATTTGCATATACAATTATTATATTTTTACTGTAAAACAGTTCGTCTGCCTTATGTTTCAAAGTTGGTGTAGCATATCCAGCTGTTGGAGGACATATTTTACATCCATAAAATAAGTTAAGTAAGTATTTAATGTATGAGACACACACACACACACACACACACACACACACACACGCACACACACACGCACACACACACACACACACACACACACACACACACATACAAACACACATATATGTGTGTATACACACATACACACACACACACACACACACACACACACACACACACACACACACACACACACACACACACACACACACACGTGCCTAGGCCAGCGATTTCAATCACTTTCTTGACTGAATACACTCACCCCATAATTGTGATTAATGCAGTAAAAAAACAGTGCAACCCCAACAGCTGTCTCTGATTTGGCACAAAGTCCCTGATTTGCCTCCTTTATTTTTGGGGCAACAGTTAAGGATTACAGTTAGTCAGTAAAGACGTTATATTTCTATACGGCTTACTGATGAAAAGCCTCTTCGGATCTGAATTCTTGAGGAAAGAAGTTGAGAGGTATATGTGCATTCCCTTGCGCTCACTTTCTCTCTGTCACACATACATACAGAAAATTGTTTTTTTTTTTGTTTCTTTTTCACCTGGCTAAATGTAACATTTTAAAATCGAGCTTAGTGAGGCTTAAATAAAATAGCAACTGCAATTACAGTTACTTTTGCCAGTAAAACTTTTTTTATTTCTAAATTAACTTTTTTTATTATTTTAAAGTCATTAAAAGCAAAGCCACATTTATCAAGCCTAAAATAATGGTGTTCAGAATTCCTACATTACAAACTGAATCACTGTGCTGCAAATCCAGCCTAATCGTAAATAAAACTTAGCTTGTATGATGACTCTTCAAATCACTGTAATACAAACATTGAGGGACAACCCCGAAACAAAATAGAATGCTGTGGTATAAAATGTTTGCATTACAAAAGATAGAAAAAGGACAGAGTTTGCAGTGAATGGGTAGTGTAGTGGTAAAGGTGTTAGGTTGGTACACGCTATGTCTGCTTTTTAGATCTATGTTTGGGCTTGTTCTTTTAAAATGCAGATCTGTTCAGTATTATGATGGGCACAGAATAGATGTATTTATTGTAATATACACATTTTTTGTTGTTTATTTATGTATATCCAAGACTAAAGAGCCCCATATGTATCCAGGAGTAGAGGGCCCATGTGCAATGTTATTTAGTTATGTCTCACCACAATGTGTGAACAGTTATTTTTCATGTGTTCTGTCTGCCTTATAATACAAGAATAGGGCTTACGTAACAGGACAACACTCTTTTTATTTATTTCCTTATTAAGCTTTTTTTATTAACAATACATGCATCTTCCATGTCTGTCCTTGATATTTCACTTCGATAATGTGAGGTGTCAGCTTATAGGCTTTTTAGCATTTTATATACGATTAGGTTGGACTCATAATACTGGGATTCAATCAAAATGTTTGTAAACTGGTGGTCAGCTGCTTTTCTTCAGTCTCTGCTTTCAAGCAATGGGCTTTTGTTTTACTCAGGCTTTACCTGTGCATTGACACCGTGTTGGAGAATGTTCATTCTCTAGTCTGGGAGATAATGCATCTTTGGCCCATTACCTATATGTAATTGTGCTGTAGCCCCCTCAGTAGTATGATTTTAAAATGTGCTCTATGTCAGATGTATTTATTATTATTCACTATACTGAGGTCATATTCCAAAATGGCATTACAGCAACTCTAACTTTTACATTACTATTTCTCCACAATATAATGCAGCCAAGACATACATATTATTTATCGCTACTACTAATTCCTTGTATGTACTTTGTATTTTAATTGCAGCTATTGTACCTGTTATCAAGGATTTTAAATGGACTGAATTTTTGTGTAAAAGAAAGACTATGCAAATTATTTATATGTATATATATATATATATATATATATATATATATATATATATATATATATATATATATACATACACACACACACACACACACACACACACACACACATATATATATATATATATATATATATATATATATATATATATATATATATATATATATATATATATTCCTTTTTAAATGCAGTCTAATTATTGCCTTATATATCTTAACTTTTCATTTGGTTGTTTCACCTGATATCTGTGTATATGATGAGTGGTAAAGGATTCTGCTAAGACAGCTGTTGATGAAGAAGTTTGTTTTTTGAGGCCAAACTGTTAGATTCATTGTAAGAAAAACAATGGGTCTAAATAAATCATTGCCCAGGCCGCATGATATTTCACTCATTCAGTATGATACTACACAGGCAACTTTCCTAAGAGTAAAAAAAAACAAACTTTAAATTATACCCTAAAAAGTAGCCTCTTAAAATGTTTATTTGTATAGCTTTCCATTTGAACCTCCTCAGCAGAACTTGAGATTCTTAAAACAAAATATTTTTACATGATATTCTGTTGTCAAGAAACATACACTGTGACATTAAAAGCAACAAGGATGAACACAAATATTTTTTTTCCTGTTTTAAGACAAGTAGCGTTAGTGGAAACAGCTAAATGCTTTTCATGCAGACGTGCTTAGGGTGGCACAGTGACACAGCGGATAGTCTTGTCACCTCACAGCAAGAGGGCCTTCCCAGTTTAACTCTCTGAAGGGGTGCCTTGTGTGCGGAATCTGCTTGCCCTTCCTGTATTCACTCGGGTTTCCTCCAGGTGCTCAGGTTTCCTCCCACATTCCAAAGACATAGACTTGGTGTATTGGACACTCTAAATTGGTCACAGGTATGAGTGTGTGGTGTGGAAGAACTGCCGTGGCATGGCTAGCCACCTGGACATGTAACCTGGTCTCTAGATGATTGCCACTGGTGAAGTGACACCCTGACCCCATGTGCAAAAATGGGGAAAAAGGGTTTTAGATGATTGAAATCTGAGGCAGTATCAGAAGCTGGTCAGTGTCACTCCTACAATTAATTGTGGCCTAATTGTGGTTACAGAGGACACAGTGTAGACATGTTATGTGGCAACAGTGAGGGCTGCACAGAAATCACATTGTAGCAGAAGTGATTAACAAACATGTCTAGCATACACTGCAGGTACACTGAATACTGATACCCTCTCCACTAATGGTTCATTGTTTAGAGCAGAGGCTTGCAGGACCACAAAAGAAGACTATTTCAGGTTAAAATTAGGCAGCTTTTGCTTTCTTATTAAGCATCAGTGATCTGCAAGTATAGCAAAGTTTTTTTTTTGTTCCAGGAATAAAAAACTGCCTCAATCATTATCCCAGTTTAGCATATATAATAAAAAATGCAATTGTAGACAGCACAAAATGTGTTATTTAGCTCCTATGTAATACAAATTGTTATCCCACTAAACAATCATAAACAAAATATTATTATTATTGCATTTGCAGATTCTTTATGAACTATCAGTACTATGTGAGAATATGAGTGGAAGTATCTAATTAGTCTTAACACCGTCATTTGTTTTAAAGACATTCAAAACCAGTTTTTAAGTAAGTTGTATGTAAAAAAATTGCCACTCATTTTGCAGAAATTGGAATACTGAGCAACATCTATGCTGGCAGTACCTTGCCATTACATTTTATTTTAAGATACTTACATTAGCATTAGAAGGATGAAAAATACAAAGAATTATACCTAGTGAAAAAAACACTTACTGGGAAATTATACTTTGTGAGGTATGTACAAATAATTATGATACCAGTGGTGAAGTGGTGAAATTCATAATTATTCATGCACAATTCTTGCAGTGTAATCTCTTGGTAAATATGACTTATAAATTAATAATAATAACATATTTTATATAATATAAAATAATGTAATAATAAATTAAATATCACTATACTCTTGACAGTACATGAATTTTCCTTATTTAATTTTTTTGTAAGTTTTGGGGGAAAAGGAAAGAACAGAAGCAGAGAATTTAAACAATTTCAACACTTCTTCAGTTCTTTTTTTAAGTATAATTTATGAAAACATATGGCTTATTTAACAGCTTTTTAAAATTTAACACCTGAAGTAGACGTACTTACTTTCTACAATGATATTATTTGTTGGCATCTCTGCTTTTCCCCCTCCCTAGTGTGAAGTTAGGAACATTTACGATTAGTTTACAGTGTTGTTATTTCATGAGGCCTATATAGGCCACATACCATAACAGTCTCAATGACACATGCAGAACTCTGCAAGACTGTACATTTTCCACTTTTGTTATATAACAAATGCCATTCATTTATTTATTTTGCATTTGTTAACAGGGTAAATGAGGTGGTCTGTGGACTCTTCCTTCTTGACCTGGTCCTCAAATACAGTGACATACCAACAGTATGTAATCTGAAAAATAAATCCATAAATTTAATATTACTGAATTTTTTTTTAAATCTACTGATGTTCTTATTCATAACCTTGACACGTAGGAGAATTTGCAATGTATACACTAGAGTATCCAAATGTGGAAAATACAAATGCTTACAGAACTAGCTAGCAATGCACGCAGCTATACTGCAAAGCAGGATAATTTTCATTCAGCAATAAATGTTTATACAGACACAGTAACAGAAAATATAACTGTATACAAGGAATAAGTTACAGAGATTATGATGCAATTGTATGTATCTCAATGTAGTGGAAGAACACATAAAAGTTTCTATTAACTTACACGATCGTGTACAACACAGAAAATATATACTACTTAGGAAATTCAACCACACCAAAGCATTAAAACATTTAAATTACATACACTCTGTGAAGCAGGTTAGATCACAGAAATGCCATATTATCGTAGAACTTGATAATAGATGCAGTTACCTTTAAGGAAGCATTTTAGTTTATTCTGAATGGCATTACATCATTTAATGCTTTTTTACCTGCTGGGTTAACAAATTCCAACTAACAGAAAAGTATCTTAGAGAAGGCCTTTCTTCCTTTGGCTAGGCTAAATTAAAGTTAAACTAATGCTGTACCTTCTTCATTACAAATCAATAAATTTGTTTTCATTGCAGCTTAACAGCTAGGGAAGGACCATTACTGAGAAGATTAAAAGCTAGGGAATTTAGTACGAACGTGTCTCAAGGAGTTATGAGCAGCAGATTTACCCTACCTTTAGATTCACAAAGAAGCACACTATTACTTGCTACAAATATGAAAAACAGAATTTGTTGTCCCCGGTTTGGATCAGAGAGGTATTTTGTACAGAGTTTAGAACAGTGACTGGTAGGGGTCATTCCAGATGTGAAGAACATTCTTAAGAGTTTACAAGTATAAGTAGTCAGGAGATGAGAGATGTTACAGGACGTTTAATTACTGAACATTTTTGTGAGTCATTGCTTCAGTGTGATAGTAATCAAGAAATTGAATAATCCACAACCCCAAGTATTTTTGTTTAGTATCTACAGGAAGCAGATTGCTGTATGGGTCTTTTATGAAGGAATCTGAGGTAGTGCTCAGTCTTTGAAAGGAATCTATTATCATAAAAATAATGTTCAGAAGAACAGATAGCATGAGATTAGAACTCAGTCTTTGAGAGGTATCTATCAGCATAGGAATAATGCTATGTCTTTGAGGAGTACCTGTCAGCATGAGAGTAGTGTTCAGTGTTTGAGGGGTACATATTATGAGAGTAGTGCTCAGTCTTTAAGGGGTAACTAGCAGCATAAAGAATAATGCTGTGTCTTCAAGGAGTGTCTATCAGCATGAGAGTATTGCTAAGTCTTTCAGGAGTACCTAGCAGCATAAGAATAGTGCTGTATCTTTAAAGGGTACCAATTAGCATGAGAGTAGTGTTCATTCTTTGAGGGGTACCTAGCTTCATGACAGTAATGCTCAGTCTTTCAGGGGGTGTGTAGCAGCATAAGACTAGGGCTACATTTTTCATGGATACCTAGATCATAAGAGGTGTGCTTAGTCTTTGAAGGGTACCTAACAGCATGAGTGTTGTACACAGTCTTTCAGGGGTACGTAGCAGTATGAGAGTAGTTTTAGAGAAATGTCTGAGCAATTTGTTGTTATAAAGCCAGCTCATTAACTGGTTTAGGTCTTGCTAGAGGGGCTGACCCATTTTAGTTCACAGGACTCTATCACTTGCATGTAGAATATATTTACGGTTACTTTGTTTGAAAAGAAGACTTAATAAATAAAGACAAAAGAAGCTGGCCAGATACTGACCGTCAGGAGAACACCAATTGAAAGGATACCTGCGATACCTACTTGAGATCTGTTACTCCCAAAGACAACTTAAAAATATTTATTACTCAGATAATTTTTGAAGTATTTAACAACTTCGTCTATAAATTGGTAGTGAGTGAGTCTTTCTGTGAGTCATTTGCTGTCTACAGGTTTGAATACTCATTATAACGCAACAAAAAGAGCTCTTGTAATGTGACTGTTCCTTACAGCTAAAACAGTACCTGTAAAAGTGTAAATGCTAGTGACTGACTTCTACATTTTAATAAACCATATTGTTTGTTTGAAAGTAAATTATTTGTGTGTTCTGCCATTTACTGGTAAAGCTTTTAGGCAACTGTTATCTATAGGCCCACATTCACTTGCTGCAGTAGATTAGGGAATTTTTGAAAGTAGTTTACTGAAAGTGTACTTAAAGTTGACATGAAAGACACCTGAGATTATGGATAAATTAAGTATGTAAGTTAGGATTTGATTAGACTACAACCAGGGGCGTCCTTAGCCGAAACAGCGCCCTAGGTGAAGTAGTGCTCCAGCACCCCTTAAGCCCCGCCCACACAACAGTCATGAAACATCCCTATTTGAACCACACCCACAGGTAGGTCACTCCCCACGAAAGCCACTCCAGTCATTTCCTTAAATTATTTAAATAGATAGGAAGAAAAAGATACCTTGTAATGTTAAACTGCAACTACCTTTGCAAATGTATTTTCTACTTTAAATACCAGAGCTGGATCATGATCAAATAGGGCCCTAGGCAGGGTAGTACACTGTCCCCCCCCCCCACAGAGCAGCCCCTCCTGCCTCCTGCAACAACCCCCAGCAGCAGCCCCCTCCGTAGTCATTCTAGTGTTTGGCAATTTCTCACCATTTACCATATACACTGTTCAAATCTAACAGTGTCCATGCTGTTCTCTTATTTGCTTCTACAACGATTACAGATATTGAAATAAAATGGCACAAGCAGATAGCCATTTGCTAAACAAACAATAAAGTCTCACAATGAAAACAGACTTACCACAAGTGGTAAAGTTCTCTGCCCTTAAAACTCACATTCATTGAAATGGCAAAACTCATTCATTGAAATGGCATGAAAACCCACATTCATAGAAAATGCATCTGGCCAGGGGAGGATTAAGCTTACCTTTGAGCTGATTTCAAACCTTAGGCTCCTTGCACACAGTTTTGGGTCATGCATACATATATTTATTCTTTGATTCACTTTCCTGATTGTATTCAGTTATATTCCTTGTATAATACAGCACCAGTTGTTAGAATGTGTTTACATTTGTAGTTTTAAACATTCTTTTAATAAGCAATGAAACAACATGTATGAACCAGTAATGATAAAATTGCCCAATTCAGAAAATTTCCATCATAAAAGTCTACTCAAACTTCTGCCATTAAACTCTACCAATATCAGTAAATACGAATCTCTGCAGAGTAAAACCATCTAAATAAATTCCACATTAAAGAGATCTGTAACTAATGAAGAGGTTATACTTCATTGGTTCATCTACAAAGTGCCTGTTGCCCTTGAAGAATAAGCTGCTTATGTTACATTAAATAAAGTGATAAGCTAGTAATATTGCAATAGGGAATGGATGGCAAACTGACAACAGGTTCATAGTTACTAGGTAACTCCTTCAAAGGAGGACATTCACAGCACTGCAGCATCCATCCCGTTTAAAGTAGAAGACAGTACCGTATCAGCAATTCATCTACATACTGTGGGAGTAGAACCCACATGCTTTTGCATCAAAAGCAAGTATACTACCTGTTGTACTACTAACAATGCAAACAGACTTGGCATAAGCAGCACCAAACTTCTCTTCCCCTGAATCACTCAGCTCCTTGTAAAATCCACTTGTCACTCAGCTATATCTCTCAATTTTGCAGCACAAGAAATCTGAAAAAAGCCAAAATTTATTGGGGAGGGGGACAAAGGCCCAAAACCAGGAACACATTTTAAACATTGCTTGTATAATCTTACCAAGGCCCAAAACCAGGGACACATTTTAAACATTGCTTGTAAAATCTTAGAAAGTTGCTAGAATAAAATGCTTTGTGTTACCATGCATTTACAGAAAGCTAGGAAGACTGAAGCTTAAATGGCTATCGTTTAGTGAATTCAGGTCTCATTGATTTGCCAGAAAACCACAAATTTTAAGAGAACAGACCAAAAGTATGAGCCAAACATTCCAGACATTCTGTGAAAATCTGGAGAGTTGAGAGCTATGGACTCAACTCCTTGCATCACAAATGGTGGCATTGGTAGAGAATTCAGGTTCTTGTGTCTTGTACCTAAGGAACAGGTTTCTCACACACACACACACACACACACACACACACACACACACACACACACACACACACACACACACACACACACACACACACACACACACACACACCTTACTAGAAAATGAAAAAGTAGAGACACATACAAACCCCTTATTTGAAAATGAAGAAGCAGAGAGACACATACACAAACACAGACACACCTTACTTGAAAATAAAGAAAACACATAAAATTCGGGTCTACATTACAACGTCGAACTCATAGGAATCCGAATGCTGTAATTTCGAACCCAAAAGTCCAAAATACGAAAATAGTGAAGCCATGCACATCGATTTTTTCCCAGGGAAAAAAATCGGTGGGCTGTTTTCAGGGCTTTTCTATTTCCTCCACCGTGGAGCGATCTCGGAGTTGGTATATTTAAGTAGAGGGGGTGTGGGGGCACACACCCCCACTTTAAGTTTAAAGTGTAAGTGTTTTTTTTTTTTTTTTGTAACGGAATAGCGATTTTTTTCCATGGGAAAAAAAAATCGCTGTTCTGTGTTTTCATAATTATTGCATTTCAAACTTCATGGTTCGATATTGCAACATTCAAACTCCTGTGAGTTCGACGTTGTAATATAGACCTATAAAATTCTGTCTTGACAGTACCTTACTTAAAAATGAAGCAGCAACAAGAAGCAGCAAAGGGGTGTACTGTTTTAAATTGCGTGGGCGGAACAAGATGTTTATGTGGTAATGCAAGCACAGATACCCCCCCTTAGCTATGCCACTGGTCACTCGTCCCTCACCCTCACCCTAGAAGTTCTGGTGCCCTTAAAACAGATAATGAGAAAAGTAACTTAATTAAATAAATAAATACAAATTGCACCCTTCACGAGGCTGGCCTGTACGGTGCCCTAGGTGGTCGACTAGTTCAACTGTGCCTAAGGCTGGCCATGCCTAAAACATCAGATTTAATGGATGGTTAAGGTGTAATATGTTGTCTGATTGGGGTAGTGGAACATGATCTCCTCTAGTAGTTTTTGTAGTTGTTTGTAGTGAAATGTTTTAATTGACAAGTAGGGCATATCTAGAAACTGGCAGGGGTATGGGTTGGCCATTTTTGGATAAGGTAAGCAAAGTGTGCTAACTTTTCTGTGGGTGTAGTATTGTTTTGGCTGAGTTTAG
The DNA here is from genome assembly GCF_019279795.1 of Protopterus annectens. Lineage (NCBI taxonomy): Eukaryota > Metazoa > Chordata > Ceratodontiformes > Protopteridae > Protopterus > Protopterus annectens. The sequence goes on along the minus strand of NC_056750.1, from coordinate 619,787,941 downwards.
GAAAAATGGGACTTAATAATTATTTTATGCTTCTCCAGAATATTTTAAGATTACCTAATAAACATGTCTGAACTTTTCTTATGAACTAAGTTTTAGTTAGTAGCTAACTTACACCTTGTTTCATGGTATTATTTTGTCACTGTATTTGTAGAGTATGAATACGTTTCAGATCATGCTGGCAGACTGTACATAAACAAAATATTTATTTTATTTTATTTTATTGTATTTATGCTTTGTTGATAGGGTTAGTCCCACTAGGCTAGTGGCCTCTTTTCATAGGGGAGACCCGAGGTGTATTTTATACTGCTAGGCAAAATTTGTCCAGGGCAATGGAGAACTTCCTCTACTCTTTTTTGAATAAAATGAAAAGTTGAATAAAATTTTATTAGAAATATTTTTTTTCCTTTTTATGAGGATCAAGACTAAATTCTTTTAAGAGGGGTGTTTTATACACAAACATGGACGGAGGAGGATCATGTATGATAAATCTAATAGTTTATGCTATTTCATTACACCTATATAAGGTACTGAAATAAGTATGCCACGGTGGTATGGCGGTAGCGTTGTTACCTCACAGCAAGAGGTTCTCCCATTTGATTCTTGGTGTGGCTTGGGAGTGCCTTCTGTGTGGAGTCTGCATGTCCACCCCGCGGTTGGGTAGCGTTCGAAAGACATGCGTGCGTAAATGGGCATGCCTTCGTTGAAGGTTGGGAGTCGAGCTGGCATCTCGGCATTTTGTAAAAATCTACTGCCAATCATTAGCGGACCAGAGTTCCACTGTGGCGACCCCTTACCTGGAAAAAGCCGAAAGACAAACAAAAATATAAGGTACTGAAATAGTGAAATGAAAAGAATGATGAATTAATGACAAATATATTGAAATATAAGCATAAGGATTTTTGGGAAAATATAAGAAAGAACAACAGAATATTTAAATGAAAAACTAGAGAATTAGCAACCAAAGATAAGAATTTGGAAAATAAAAAATTGATGGAGTGAAAGAAGATAGACAAGGATAGTATAATAATATGAAGAAATATTATTGTATTAATCCATTAGAAAATGTCTCAGAAGCAAAGATTAAAGCAATTAAAGAAATAAATAAGTGGTGTAGCTATAATATTGAATGTCAAGAATTTTGAAGAGATTGGGTATAAAGAAATTACCTGTTAAGGCAAATATGCCATATAAAAAAATGAAAGAATATGCTTGTACTGTGGAGAAGAAGAAGCAACAGAACATGCTTTTTATGTGAGAGAGTTAAAAATTGTGGAATAAATTATGTATATACATTTTTGAAAATATCAAAATTATGAAGATATAAAAATGGGCATGATTGAATATGGATATGATAAAAACACAGACAATAATTTGAAGATATATTTAGATAAGAAATTATTTTATGAATTTGGGTGATGTGGAATGAAATAATTAATGAAATTATGTTTAATGGAAAATGGGTACAGTCACTAATACTAAACAAAATCAGATTATGGTTATGGAAAAAGGAGTGGGGTTCAATATTAAAATGGCAAGTTTTGATGTGTAAAGTCTGAAAATGAATTAAAATGATTGTATAAATATGTGAATATATATATATATATATATATATATATATATATATATATATATATATATATATATATCTCATTTAGAAATGCAGGACAACTATTCTTTTTGATATGTACTATAAGATCTTTTACATCCATCTAAGCTACCACAAATTCAAGCAATTGAGGCTTCGCTTTAATATCTTGTTGAAGGACACTCTCAGGAGTGTAGCATCGGTATTCAATCTTCATGCTGAAGGAAAATAACCTACAGCCTTCTACACCAAAGTTGAATTTGCTACCTGTTGCACCACTGACACTGTCAAGATATGTGTTTATATTCTTATCCACCTTCACTGGTATAATTTGTTTTTTACATATGTTTATATGTGTGTGTGGAATATGTATAAGGATCTTGGGCATGTGGTCAGTTATCAGGTGGTTCACTGAAAAATGGTTACAGTACTGTTTTCTAATTTCTTCTAGCTCCTGTGCCCAACAACCATTATACCTCCCCCAATGGACTTATTCTTTGTTCTATTGTGGTGGTGGTCCTCACAGAAACACTTGGTTGAGAGCTTTGTGGACTGGTCATCATTTAAACAGCCACAAGGATTACTTGTGCCCTTACTGACATTGTGTCTATTTGACAGCTTCTTCTACTGGCAGTAACCCCAGCCTTAGGAAAGGGACATGAGAGCTATATCAGTGTAACATCCCACAACATGGTCCCCATGAAGGTGTACGCTTTCCACAAATCTATCTATTTATGAAGGCTACAAACCAAGAAATTCATCATCTTCCTCCTATGAAGGGTCATGGTATTGTGCGGTTTGATCTGCCTGTCATCCCTATGGTATTCCATGCCTTGTTTCACCTGCCCTCTCCCTAGTATTAGCATACTCATCCTCACAAACCAGCTCCATACACAACCTGAGCCACTGCAAAAACGTGTGTCAGGCAGGCTGTAGTCAGGGCTTTGTCCTCCTTGTTCACAAGAGATGGAGAACTGTTGCAGTGTTTTGTTTGATCACTCAGTACACTGACAAATTACAGTAAAATGTATAAATAGGGATTGGGAGGTTTCTTAGTTTTTATATTGTAACAACTGCAGAAGAAATAGCTGAAATAAGACATGGGTTTGGAAGATGCATGATTCGCAGAAGCCATGATTCACTGAAGCCATGAGCCATAGGGTTCTAGATATTCCAGGTGCATTTCTGAGCTATTTTCTAAACCCTTCATCCATTGATGAGCTGAACAAAGACCATAACTAATGAAAAACAATTTGTGTTCAACAATTAATGTTCACAGCTAACAAAAATAGTAGATCTGAGTAAATTGGGAAGTGCTTGCTTCCTCCCCCCAGAAAAGATAGTTACATTCTGTGTACCCCTCTGGTGTTAGACTAAAATGAAGCTGAGAGAAAAAAATGGCCACAACCACATAATTCAATTTGTTGATGCCATACCTGTACACACCATACCTCCTTATCTCTAACCCCAAAAGCCAGCCACCTTATGTGTACCCCGCTAATGCCAGACTGAGATAAAACTGAAAGGATATGTGACAATGGTAATATACTTCACCTAGTTGCTGTCAGAGTATATACACAGCATACCTGCTTACCACTACCCCAACAGACATCTGATATGCAATTGTGAGGAAAATGAAAAAAGATAATGTTTATAGTAAAGTATTCCAATTTGTTGATCCTAGACCATTCACTGTTTCTATACAAGACATAATTAAATATTCTGAGCAAAGCACAGAATTTTGATTGGGAAGACAATTAAAGGAAATAATAACAACACTGTGACTAGCCACCATGCAAGCATTAGAGACTTTCTCAGGACACCTCTGAGCAGGACCAATTTTGACTGGATGGGACCCAAAATAAATGGTTCAGGATGGGCCCCCATGCAGCTAGTGGTATGGGGGCTGCCCAGCTCCCAAAAACTCTACAGTATAGATGTTCTTTGTTGCATTTTATGCTTTATTTTATTTTAGAAAGATAATTACGTTAACTGTTTTTTTCTGCTTCCCAGAACAGTTATGTATATACCCACAAATGCTTTTTGTAGTCTGCAGGATCAACCCAGTGGGTACATTTCCTATTTCCATTTCATTCATTCCTTCATTGGGTTGACAATTCACTGGCCCATTCATTCACTGGCAGAGATAAGAGATGGAAGTTAGGGAACAGGCCTGTATCCAGATACTACAGACTGTCCTATCCACACCCTGATTGCAGCCCTATGAGTGCCTCTATAGCTGCCTCACATGT